>NW_009936249.1:0-41995 GCF_000696875.1 Nestor notabilis | reverse complement strand
CCTGCTGTCCGTTTTCTAAACCTTCTGGGCAGATTCCTTCTTAGACCATGGTCTATCTTGCGGGAATAAAATCAATTCAGATGAAAGGATTAGTTGGTTAAAATTAGTACTTTCCTGACATTCTGGGATACAGCCTTCACCACAACAGATCTATCGCAGACTTCCCTCTCTCAACAAAACATTGAACTTTTTTTCATTCCTTTGTTTTTTTCATTCCTTTGCTTTTTTCATGCTGATTTGGAGAAGGGGTGGGTGGATACTCACAACTCCCTTAAATTTAACTCACTGTGAAATTCGCTGAAATGCTTTTATGTTCTAACTTAAACCATTGTAGTGTGTTCTTACCCTGTTTTCCAAATCCAAATCTAAACAAACCCTTGCTTAAACTGTACACAGAAATTCTTGCAAAGAATCTTTGCATGAAATAAGTAAATTATTGACTCACTGTCACATATATTTTATGTTAAGTTTAGTAATCACACTCCAGACTTTGTTCACAAATGGTATCTATTTCATCACAGGAGTATAATGCATTCCTGGGAAATTGTAAGGTTTTTGCAGAGGCCTTTTTTATAGCTTCTCAAAATATTTAGCAAGTATCCCCACATCCACCTTCAGCATCCACCTCTTTTCCATCTTTAAGGTTCTCTCCCTTTCTCTCAAGCTAATCATGTAAAGGATCCACAATGGGAAACACTGGAAGCAAACATTTCTCAGCGACCTTCACCCTTGACATCCAAGTCCTCAGACTACTCTTCAGCCTTCTCAAGGCACAGTCGAGCAGCTAATGTCATCTCACCAAAAGCACTAAATGTAGACATTTACATTACTCGGTCAGCCTATACTCCCTTATAGTCAATGAACATCAAGTCCACAGAGTTAATATGCAGGACATGGTTACTTTTCTTCTAAAGTAAACTGCTGCTATGTCCCATAGTGAAATAATGTGTTTAATTGAAATGCTGAGCAGGTGCTTGAAAACATGGCACTGACATATGGCTGTGAAGGGACCTTACCTCTAGTGCAATAGCATGGCTGGTGTACTCTCTTCAAGTTACAGACACCATGGTTGACTTAACATGAGTAAAAGGAACACAAGCATTTAAAATGCAGACCTTTCCATGAAACCTGTTTTTTCTTAATTATTCGCTGTCATGGTATTTCCTTCACTGGCCAAGAGCAGGGTAGTGCAGATGTAAACCATTTCTCTTATGGAACAGCTGCTTCACATTTTCAGGGAATTTCAACCTGCTGGTGGGCTCATATCTGCCAAGATGTGTTTTTAAGTTGTTATTTCATCAGATTGCTGGAATGAAATAAGAAGCAACATATTGTTGTGTTATATCTGAGGAAGATCATTCAAACTGGTCCAGCTGCAACCATTCTAATCACTGCTGTATATTTCTGTTTCACACAGGAAACAACCTAAGGACAGAAACTTTTGGACTCCAGCTCCTACAAAGATTCCTTCTATATTTAATCTGATGACCATTTGCTTTTTCTTCCTTGAGAAACAAACTGCATTTGCAAGAATTCTTTTCTGTTAAGAATATATTTACAATACTATCATTTAACTCTGTGCCATTGATCAGCTGGTTTAAGTTTATCATGGAAAAAAAAAAAGCCCAGAGTATATTTCTCCAAGATAAAAAAATGGACTGAGACCCAGTGTTCTTCTACTAAACTTTAGCTGAAGTCAGTGGCCTGAAACCAGCAGCTGACTTGGCAGCCAAGCTGATTTTATTCTTTATTTGTCCATTTTCTGTTTATGAAAATAAAAGTGTGGTGAAGCATATAGGAAAAGGTCTTGGTTTTTTTGTGATACTAGCTGATATAAGAAATAGATGTTTTCAGAATTAAATGTGCATTTTTTTTTCTCCTGAAACCTTTAGGTGTGAGCATTCAGAATCTATGAGAAGAAGGTTTTTCCTCAACTATAAATCATAGAAAATTATTCTTATCTGCTTCAGATGCTAAAGCCAAATTCAGTAGTTAATTGCTAGATTATAGTTAAGTCACTGGGTTGGAGTTCACAGTTGAGAGCCTTGTAGTCTTGGAGTGTATATTACACCTCAGAGAGGAGCTCTTTGAAGCACTTATTTAATGTTACAACATCCACCTTTGGTTTGGTAGACAGTGGAGGTTGTGACCACCTTGGTCCATATCATACTCTCTTCCCATGACTTAAGAGCTTAAAGGATCTGTGCTTCAATTTGAACCATCTTAAGTTTCTTCTCTTTCTTTCAGACAAGTGTTGAGAGGATGCAAAAGAGAATGGCAACAGGTCTTCCACGTTTGTACATGGAGGTATCATGCTTGGTAGGTACTTACTTGAATCATCTCCCTGCACATACGTCTACACACATTCTGAGAAACTACAATATCAGCAACACTGTGACCTGAATTTCTACCCTGGAGATGTTTCTAGTAATAGTCTAAATCACTGCAGGTCTGCATTTTTGTTTGTTTCTTGCTCGTTTATTTTCTGGCTCATGGTGACATTTTAGCAGTGATATTTCCCAGTGCCTGGCTCTGAATCGTAGATTTCAAAATTTTAAATTTTCTAAAGAATTTACAAGTGCAGATATAGGAAAGCCTAATAAACAGAAATGGAAAGAAAACCTAACCAAAACCCAAAGAAACAACAACAACAACAAAAAAACCCAAAACACCAAAACAAAAACAAAAAAGGACAAAAACACCAAACCCCCCCACAGTTGTAATGTCAGAAAATATTAGACTTACTGATCCCACATTTGTAATTCTGACAAATGCCATTGAACGTAGGAGAAATCTGTGTGGTTATTTATACCATCCGTGAATCTCAATCACAGATTCTACCAGCAAATTTTAGTCTCTTTAGATTTAAAATAGCCTCAATTTTTCTGAACAGTATAAAAAATTAGATAATATATTTTAGTTAAAGTTACTCTGGGTTTGACATTATTGGCAAAGAAACATCCATGCCAAGTAATTCTGAAGATATGAGTAAGTATATGTGTCAAGATAGATTTAAAAATAAAAAGTGATTATACCAGATAAATATTCCAAGACATGACTGTGCAGGGACAAGAGGAAAGACTAAATCTATTTTTATGATTAATCATGCATCAGTAATCGTAATATTATTACTATTAGTAATAAAATTACTATTTTTATGTATAATCTATTAAACCTGACAGCTACTTGATTTTAACATTTGGGAAACTATAAGCTATGGATTTTGAAGCTACACAAAACCACTATGACTGACCAATCAGTACAGGAATACCTGTTCTTGTATTTATGACCAATTTGAAATCCATCTTTAGCCATCCAGACTAATGTTCTTAGTACCCACACATCTGTATTGAGCTTGTAGGTGTGACAGAACCTACAGCAAAGCTAGTCCTTGCTGATGAGGCAACTGGAAGTTCAGGTGAGATCAGCTGGGGCATTTCTTATGCTACTGGCACCTCTATTTAGATAATGGAGTTCCCGCTCCTGGTTGAAAGTAATCCTAGAGGTGAAGTATTTTGCTACCTTACTGTAATCTCCTCCTCTGGCTATTTAGCCCCTCAAAATACTTCTTCTGTTAATGTTGATATGGATAATAATAAATAATCAACCATTGTTTTTATTTGTCTGTTTTTTACTGTGGCCTAAGTCAGTCTTAAACATGATGTAGGAGAGAAGAGAGAAAGAAACATAACCTGTCAGTGTACTGGTACTTTCTTGTTTAAGCTGGACTCTTAATATGATGTCATGGCTTAAACCCAGCCAGTAACTTGGAACCACGCAGCTGCTCGCTCACTCCTCCCAATTCTTCCTCCCCCTGCTCCCAGAGGGATGGGGAGGAGAATCGGAAAAATGCAACTCCCACGGGTTGAGATAACAGCAGTCCAATAACTAAGGTATAATACAAACCATTACTGCTACTACCAATAATAATGATAAGGGAAATAACAAGGGGAGAGGATACAATTGCTCACCACCTGCCACCTATACCCAGCACATATGATCTTGCTAGATAAATAATACACATTGAACTCCCAAATGCCAATGTTAGCTGTTTGCTGTCTCATTATTAGATAATGGGGACAAGAAGGGTCCTGACTTGATATTACAACAAAGACATCAATAGAAAATCTGATACTCTGACAGCATGGATAAATGAAGTTAGAGGGGAGAAGCATATACCAGTGCAGGAAACAAAGCATTGAATTGTCTTTCAGTCTATTTTCTATTCTCTTTTGATCACTTGCTCTGAGCAAAGCAAAAAGGGAAGCACTGTAAATACAGCGTATAACAGCTCCAGAGTCAGTGAGGACTCAACAAGAGCTAGGATTACTGTTGTGTTAGGTATCTCTCCAAACTGTCTTTGTTAAACATTATTTTTAAGTGCTATGTCTTGTCAAATAGAAATGTGTTTAATGGCAGCTCACATCCTTTTTTGCTTACATTTATTTCTCTTCCCTTTCCCCAAGACCTTTTTCCCCTTCATCTGTAAAAACAACTATGCTAGGGATCAATTATCCTAAACCATTAAATCATCAGCAGTACTCACAGCTGTAAAAGTATCTGCATTATAGGCTCTGCTTCTTCCTAAGAGACAGACATGTAATTGATTCTCTCATTCTGGCATGATTGTATAGCTTCTGTTTTGTGTTATGTTGGGGAAGTGGGCGGGGGAGGTAGGAGAGAGGCATCTTGTCTTTTTTGAACTGATTCATGTTTATCTAGTCATGAAACACATGCCTAGATGGAGAAATAAAGCACAGACCATACTGCAGCAAGCAGTGTCACCTCTTTTACATTCCCCAGTCATTGTCTTCTCTCCTAGTATTGCCGGGGTAAATAATTTCACATGCAGTAAACCAGGTGTTCATGTACTCCAAGGAAAGGAAGGATTTTTGTGTTAGAGACACTGCTGCACAGCTGCCATAGGAGAATTGCTCTGTAATACTCTTTTTTTTCCACCATCTCTGCCAGTAGTTGCCTTAGTGACAGAACTAATCACCACTGGTGCCCCTGCTCCAGTGCATAGGAGAAAAACACAGCCATTTGTATTGTCATTCTTCTGCAGGACTATCTTTAATATTATATATGCTGACTGAAAAGATCTTTGAGCCACGGTCTCTCCAGGAGTATACGTACTGTGGCACAGATTTATTCACAGTCATGGTTGCTTTGAGGTGCACCTGCTCCAATGTGCTCTTATCCATGGGCCACAATGCCTTCAGAGATATACATGCCCCAGTGTAGCCTCACCCACAGGTGCTTTGACATGTACCTTCTCCAGCACATCCTTGGGCTGCAATCCTTTCAAGAGGTACATCTGCTGTGGCACCGACATAACCATGACCACAGATGCTTTGAGATGTACCTGCTCTGTGGACTTATCCACAGCCACAGAGTCTTCAGGGTGTCCTGCTCTCACGTGGACTCATCCACAGGTCACAGTCTCTTTGACTCCAGTTCCAGCCTGTCCAGTACAGCAGCACAGAGACAGCAGTGATGCCCAGCCAGCTGCCATCCCAGGCACATCGCCATTGCTGTTATCAGAATGTTCCCAAGCACAGCAGAGTCAGATAATAAGCAGCACAACACTGCAATAAGCAGCAAAAGCAAAATTCAGCCACTAAGGAGCACTAGGCTCTAATGTACAGTAAGGCAAACAAGCCCCATGGCAACAGAAGCCTCTCAATTAAGAGTTAAACAGCAATGACAGCTATAAATTCAATCTAACATTCCATTCAAATCTGCTGTTATCTTGAACCCTTCTAGCCTCATGTTGGACACCAAAACAGGCTGTAATGGTTTAAACCCCAACAGTTGTATAAGCACCACACAGCCACTGGCTCATTCCCCCTGGTTTTGTAGTGGGAGAGAATTAGAAAAGAGCAGAAAAGGCCTTGACTCTGTGCAAGCACTGTTCAACAGTAACTAAAACATCCCTGCATTATAAACTCCATTTCCAGCACAGATCCAAAACACACATGCTAGATACTATGAAGGAAATTAACTCTATCCCAGCCAAAAAAAAAAGAACTAAGTATTAGAGTAATACAATGAAAAGGTGGGCTGAGGAACATGATTCTCCTCTCTCATCTATGCCTTTCAAACAGCTTCTTGAAGTCAGTGGGTAAACATGTTAAAGCTCCACACAGGTGGAAAATTGGGAACATCCCTCGTAGCAAAAATAGAAAGACTACAAGATTTGAAGTCTACGAGTTTTGCTGTCATTTTCAGTTACATCTAATTGGTAGTTTCTGCACATATATTACTTTTTTTTCTTTCCTTTGGGATGTCTATGGGCTGTAGACTGCTTGGTGTGAGCAAAGATGATGGAAAGTATTTCCTTTCATGGTGGACTTCACTGTACAGCTTGGTGGTGCACACTTACCCAATTCTCCCACTTTTGAGATTCCTTGTTTGAAGAAGCAGTTTCCAGGAAAAGGGAAGATCTCTCAAGCTGCTTTAATTTACCTGGGGAAATCGCGCTTTTGAAGATACACAGTGCTATCACGTAGAACTGGTATTTTATTTAGCAAACTATTTTTAATGGATTTTCTTGACCAAATTCAGTCCTGCAGTCACTGACCTCAGTTCAGTAAAATGGTGTAGAGCCATCACATATGCTTACACTATACAGATGTTAAGTGGGAAAGTCAGAAGACAAAACACCAGGGAAAGCTTAAATGTAAATATGGATCATGTTTCTGCACTAATTAAGTATATCTTACCTCAGGAAGCTTTTACAACAATGTTTCTCCAAATGTATCTACTTTTTAAAAGTGTTCTTGTAAACTAGGTTATTTCATTGACCTAGAGTGCAGTTGTGGAAGCAGCAATGTACGGTATTGTACACCTACTTCACTAAGAGGAAAGAATTTTAGAGTCATTTGAGAAAGCTCAATTTTCTCTGTCAGGAATGCTAACAGCTGTGTTTTCTCCTGCAGTGATATTATGAAATCAAAGATAATGTAATTATTAGTAGCTTTCACAAAAGTAAACCCAAATCTGGGTAAAGATTTGGCTGCACTGGATTTACCCCATAAAATAAGCAAAATATTTTTGTAGGGCTTTTTTAATAAGATAGAAAAAAACAAAAAAAAAGAAAAAAGAATTATTGAAGTAAAATATGCATATTTTATTAATTAAGATAAATCTCAGATTCTTTCAGAATCTACCTCCTGCAGTTTGATAGGAGATTCAGCCTCAAAACAGATATTTATTTGAAACATTCAGGGCTCAGTACAGAAGAAATATTTATATTTTAAAATCTTAGCAGGAATAGTTTAAAATCTCAGCATTGTGGTGGCTAAGAGGTTACATTACCAAGAGGCTTTTTGTCATCAGTTCTGAGAGGCAAGAGTGTGTGCAACAGCAAGATTTTTTGCCACCCTTATTTCTCACTAACTTTTTAAAGCTACATTCTCCTGGAAAATTACTTAGATCCATTGATTTTTTCCTCATTTGCTTAGTTACCCTCAGGTGACAGTTAACCACCCTCCTAGAAATGGCTGGATGTGCCTTTCAGGCTCTATCAGCATTAACAGCTGCCTGTGCCAGGCTCACATTGTCATTCTTCCTTGGTCTTTCTGGTTGAGATTAAAGACATTAAGTTGTGTCCAAATATAGTTGGGGTGGGGAACAGGTAAGTTTAAAATATCTCAGTTATGCTACTGTGATGAAAAAGTAAAGCAAGTCAATGACATTCCAAATTAGGTGGAAATTACTTTGAGAGACTTTGCAAACCTCCATCTTTAAAATATCTGCCACTTGTTCCATGCTTCCCTTCTAATACAGTGGTAAATTCATGCCTGAATGAATGAGGGGGTAGAAGGAAGCCATCAAGTGGGTTTTTCACCTGGGATCATGGCCCTGCTGCTCAGAAAGTGTACTTTGGTGTCACCAAGATCAATGGACTACACTATCTGCTGAGGGTCTGAATCCTAAGTATCACACTGAACACAGATCTCCAGGGTGGAAAAGCTAACGCACTGATTACTCTGTGCCAGCCATTTCTGCCAGAAGACAGGGAAGTACCTTGCACTGTTGATTATTACTCAATCAAGACTTGCATCCAGCCTATCCAGACATGAGTGATTCAGCTGAGACAGAAAAAAACAATCTCAGAGTTATAATTCATGCTGTGACTACATAGTTGTTTCCCTCTGGCAAGTAGTACAGAATCCCTACTTAATATTTCATAGAATCATAGAACCATAAAATCATTTAAGTTAGAAAAGACTTTAAAGATCATTGCGTCCAACCGTTAACCTAATACTCCCAAGCACACCAGTAAACCAGATCCCTAAGTCAAGTCCCACATCTACCCATCTTTTTACATACCTCCAGGGTCAGTGATTCCACCACTTCCCTGGGAAGTCTGTTCCGGTGCTTGACTACCTTGTGGTGAAGAATTTTTTTCCCAGTGTCCCAAACTTCCCCTATCACAAACTGAGGCTGTGCATTCTTGCGTACATTGCAGCTGAGTTCCTGTTACCAGCCCTGGTGATGTAGTGGCCTTTCCACAGTGGGCAGAATGTTGGTGGCCAATATGCTTGGCCCAGAATGGGTATTGACATGTAAAATTCATTGAAATACATTGGCTGGTCATCCAGGTAGAGAAAGACAGAGAGAGAAATTGAAGTTGATATTTTTATTTACAGGGAGTTATCCATGTCACCATAATAAAGACTGTTTTCGAAAAATTGAAGAGATGTTGAAGATATCACAAGTTATTAGAGCAAGAAATGAAGCATAAATTGTTAGCAAAAGAGCAGCCAGTGAAAAAAAACAATAGTACTGGAAGACTAAAAACAAAAGGCTCTAAAAGATAGAACTGAATACTGGTTTATGGCAAACTTTATTTAAATTTTAAGAGGTATAACAAATATAGTTCACTTATATTCACAATAGTGTTTTAAGCTGAACAGTTCCGAACATAAATGCTGTGTTGCTTGTAACTGTAAAGTCATGTCCACCACTAAATTAAAACTATAAAATTAATAAAATAAAACCTCCATGTCTAAACAGGCACCTGGAATCATTTTTAAGGGAACAGATCTCTAAGTTTTAGGTTCATACATTTTTTTTAGTTTGTTTTTTTTTTTTTTCCCAGTTCTAGTACTTGTGTTTCTGAAATCTCATAACCTAATATGGTGAATATTTATGAGCATACATACAGTTTAGTTCTGCTCCATGATGTCCCCTTAATTTCAATTTGGGTGTGTCAGGGTCCAATTGGAGAAAGACCCTGTTTCAGTTTGTGATCCCAAGAGTGAATTTCAGATGCAAACGAGGTCAAGTACCATAATCTATTAGTAAGTTTATTACAAAAAGACAGTTATTATAAAACCAGGAAACTATTGTAATAAAGGGGATAGCAATAGGACAGATTGGAAAAAGGATGGAAAATGACGAAGGGTTCAGGGTGCAGAGAGAGAAAGTCACACCGTGGATCCAGCGGTGTTCCAGGGATCTCTTGTCGTCATCACTGGTGGTGGGAATTCTTCAGGCTTTGTAGTCGGTATCAGAACAGAGTGTTCCCCAAGAGTCCATACTAGTTGTTGGACGTGGATGTCCTCGTGGAGGTGTCTTTCTGGGGCTGTCCCCTTGAAGGTACCCTTGGAGGTGTCTTGATGGAGTTGCCCTCATGGTGATGTCTCATGGAGGTTGTCCCTCAGGGTCTGTAGTAGTCATAGGTGGAGAGTGTCCTCACAGAGGTGTCCCTCAGGAGTCATCCTCATGGCAATGGCTTCTTGGCATTGTGCCTCTTGGTGATTACCTTTTCCCCCTTTTATAATGAATTGGAGGGAGCACCTCTGTCCTTCATGTCATGTATTAAGCATTCTGATGGACCAGTTTCCCTGGTTTTGCAGACAGCTCTTCAACTGCACATGTCAGCAGCAATTCTTGGGATAATGGGCAACAATTCCTCACACCAGTCCTCGAGGTAATGAACCTAAGAGTCTTATCTCACCTCTTTCCCGCTCATCCCTTAAGCAGGGTGGACTCCCAGTTCAGCTCTTCACATCTTTCTCCAAGGCAATGGATACTGGAGTCTTATCTCAACTCCTCTCGCCCATCTCTGAGACAAAAGATAATTGGAATTCCATCTCAGCTTCTCATACCAATCTTTGAGACAATGGACAGTGGAATCTGATTTCAGATCAGTCTCTCAAGGGCTGTAAGCATCCTCTGGTGGGAAGTGGACCTCCGTGAACCCACGCAGCAGAAGACCTAGGCAAGGGACAAGCTAGAGTGAATACAATTGGATTATTCAGACATCTCATCTAAGTACATGCATT
The DNA here is from genome assembly GCF_000696875.1 of Nestor notabilis. NCBI lineage: Eukaryota > Metazoa > Chordata > Aves > Psittaciformes > Psittacidae > Nestor > Nestor notabilis. The sequence continues at coordinate 31,697 of NW_009936249.1, read as the reverse complement.
AATTCTTTATTCAAGCAATAAGACTTCAGGTAAGTTATTAGCTTTTTATTTGTACTGTAACCAATAAAATAATGTTAAACCAAAAAAACTTATACACTCACAATGGCTAGATTAATGAAAAAATTAAAATTGCTAGCGACAAAGGTGTTTCTGGGTGTCTTCACATTCAAAACTTTTTAATCTTCATGTATACTAAGCATTTCCCAAACACCCTAACTATTTTACAAAATGTACATATAGAAAGAACTAAAATACCACAACGTACAATATTCTTGTAGTCTTGTAAAGCTATTTTGCTGCAATCAATATAATAATATGTGCCTATTGGATTCTTCATTCAGATGGGACCCAAACCACCCTGCAAAGTGTTCATACATTTAAGACTACTCTGGATGTGTACATTTACGTTATTTCACTATGTAAGTACTGCTGAGTAGTGGTAAAAGCAGGTACATTTTTGGAAACAAAACCAGATTTTGATTAAACCATGACACTAAATTCCTTAACTATGTAATAGCTGTAGCAAATACATGATCTAAAATATAACCCCAAATGACAAAGTCAGAATTTATTAAAATATGAGGACCAAGTGATTTTTAGCTAATGCTGAGCTCCAAGTACAGAGAAAGAATAAAAATGCTAAGTATACACAAAAGCTGAATTTATTATTCATGGGTCAAGAAAATGTAGCAAACAAAAGTCTCATCAAAGCTGAGTTACAGTGCAATGCAGACATGCAATTGGAAGACATCTGACAAGCAACAGGTAAATTAACATATCCCGGGCTTGGATGATCTCTAATGACCTCTTCTGTAACTCATTTTCCACCTTTGAATAATGGGGGGAAAATTATACTTTTAAGTTCAGCAAGAATGTTCAGAAAAGTATTAATGAACTCAATTATTTCACCTAAAGAATTTAGAAGAAAACAAATATATATATATATATCTCAGGTATATATATTATACCAGGTATTATTGTTTTATACAATAAAAGACAGCACTTTCGACACCTCCCAAGCTAGGAATCTGTTTTATTGGGGGAAAAAAAAAGTTTCAGTATTAAGAGTCAGTGAGAAGAAAGTGAATTAAAAAAACCCTCATTTGTTATTTTTCTCTTTTCCTTCTTTTCATATTCTACTCACCTGTTTGTACCTGCTGCTTTTACTTGTAGCGTAAGGACAGTCTGTAGGCCGAATGTATTGCCAGAAATTCCATTCTCAGAATTTAAGAAGATACATTGTTGTGAACTATTTATTACACCTTTAAGCTTTTCAAATGATGTTAAAAAAGTAAACCCTGGAGACCTATAATGAGAAGAAGGGAAATGAACAAAGATGTTTTATATCCAAGAAGTGATTGAATATGCAATATATAATGGGTTTGTTGCACCAGAGCAAACAGAATTTTATGCTTCAAGTTCCAAGGAAAGCTTCAAGATTTAGGAATTTATTTGGGTTTTTTAATATAAACTTCAGTAATATCTCCAAGTCAAACATGGAACTATTCCTTGGTGGAATATATATGACAAATTTGCATTGAGCACAGAATAATTCTAAAATAATTTATAATCTCATGTAAATATTAAATATTAGATTTTCCGGTGATTTAAAAGGAAAGCTTGTTTGCAATGTATAATATAAAAAATATGGACAAAAGATAAAATAAATTGAAGAAGCCTCAAACACAGTACTAATTTTGCTATTTGCATGCACAGGGACATAACTGGGCTATTAGCAAAGAACTGCTTCTAAGATGCAGGGTTTTGAACACTCAGGTATGCTTCCACTACCAAGTGCTTATATCTCATACAAAGAGTACAAAGTGGCATATCCCCAGGATGCAACACAGTGTCCAGAGAACAGCAGGGGTCCAAATGTAGAGTAAGTGCAATAAACACCAAACTAACACTACTTTGTGTTTGATATATTTTAGTTATATAATACAGTTTATATTTTCCAGTTGTGGAGTTAGTGAGCTCTCCATTTTCTCTAGTGCTCTGGATGTCGTGAGACACAAGATGTAGCAAGAAAATATATTAATACATATGAGCTCAGGATTACAGTTGGGAACAGGATTGTATCTCAGCTTAAAAGCCATCTCTGTGCACCATATTAACAGCAAAAAACCATATCTGAGCAATATTCACTGACCAAGAACCTTTCCCCAACTCCCTGAATGAAAAGATAGGGTATGAAATATTTCACCATCTGGACTAGGTTGCCAAGAGACAGGTTGGATGTGACATATATTTAGGGTAGGACTGATTTGCATGTAGTGATGTTTTAGTCAGCCTACTTTTCCCACCTGGCTTTTCCCACTTTTCCAGAGCAGGTGCTCTGGAAGATCATAGCTCTCCTGTGGACCCTCTTCTACCAGTTACTAGTAGGTACATCATCTACGACAAGGTGCACCAGGAGGTTGTTGTTGGACCACTAAGGCAAACCTAGAGTGATATTCAGTTCCAGTTTAATGTTAAATTTGTGTGTCTAACATAAGTATCTTGATACAATCCATGTATTTAAGATCTTGCTATAGGTAGTGGAGATCTAACCAACACCATCAGTAAAGCTTGTAGCATGATCCTGCTGATCAGCCAGCAGACTCATCTTTCCCTGGCAGCTGTGCTAAGCCTCTGAACTTTGCACTGAGAATTTACACACATAGATGACAACAGGTCGACACCTTAATTTAGATAAAGATGAATCTCGTCCTCAGGGAAACACAACTGCAAAATTTATTGTCATCTGAATTCCAAGAGGTTTCCACTGTCCAACTATTTAAAAACAAAGTGCAAAAAATTAACCATAAATAATAGCCCTATTGGGGTACCTAAATTAATAATACTGTTACAGAGTGCTCTTCATAAATTTTAGAATGAAAATCTGTTGGAGAACCAGTCAGATAAATCCCTGGACTATGTTCTGCAAGAAATAAAGTTAGATGATCTAAAAAACCTTCTGGTCTTTAGATTTGTGAGTCACTGGAAGTTAGTGACATCAGTGACTTAAGTGGTAACAATTAGGACAATAATAGGAACTCTGGTAAATCACTATCTAGGAATAAATAAACCCTTCACTTTTGACCACACTGGAGGTATTAGACTGTTGAAAAGGCTCCTATTTTCAGATGTGATACATAAATTGTGAACATTTAGTCTCATTAACAATTTTGTGCCTTTTTTTTTTTTTCCCCTCCAATGTGTGACAGCTTTAATAGTGACTGATAGATCAGGTCTCCATAACCAACACTGTTAGTCTCTGGGAGTTGGATTAAATAGTCAAGTTTTACAAGTAGTGGCTGGAATATGCTCCTGTTGTCCGTGGAAGAGCATCAGAGCATCCTGTGACTTATGACAGCTGGATAGAGAGGGTTATTCATCCCAAAACTGCTGTCATACCCCAAGTTTTCTGGCTGGAATCATGTCTACTCTAAGTATCAGAAACCAGGTCTTCTCTATGTGTTTTCTTTCTATATTCATGTGAGGCACACTTTTTAGTATACATTTTATTGTACATATTTTTTTCAAAGATAAACTGATCCCCATCTACCTACAAGAGATACAGCATTCACATGAGCCCATGATTTCTTCAGCTAATGCTACAACTCTCCTAACTGCTATGCTTGGCAGTAGCAAGCTTTGTTTACTGCTGCCCAATTTGATGGATCCATCCAGACCACTGATAAGACATCAGCATTTCTGAGGCTCCACGACAGGGCTAGAACTATATTAATAATTGAAATAGGCTGAAGACCATTTGCTAGCTCTGACTGTACTTTGAAAGTGTCTTAGCTTTCAAAATAGGATGAAGGACCTATACTACTTACTGGGAATGCTCCCTTGCTCATGCTAACCTCTACAATATGCCTGGGATTGTTTGGAGTATATATGTTGATTTGGGCAAAAACTGTGCAAAGGACAGGGATTACACTTAATATGTGGATGATTGAAAGGTATTGCCTTGGTCATGGCTCTGGCTGTCAGATTTACTGTTACAGATAAAGTCTAGCAGTCTGTAGTCCTCTCAGACATTTAGAAAATTATAAGCAGAATAAATCCAAGATGTTTGCTGGAGGTTTGTAATATGAACAGGAATTCTGGAGACATTCTATGATTCTATGATTCTGTGTTATTCAATATAGGTATAAATGGATATATGAGGACAAATGAGTACTCAAATCATGATTTATTCAATGGAGGCAATAGCTGGAATGAGGGTATTTTTCTTCTTCGTAAGAAAAAAAAAATAGAGACTGATCATCTCGGATAAAATGAAGCCCATTGTTTAGTTTATGACAACAGTCTTTATTCAACCATGATAAAGGTCTTGTCTTCCCGTTATATATTTCTGACTTATGTTTGGTGGGATGTCTTTGCTAAATTGATAAGTCAGCCATTATCCTTCTATTTCATTCCATATCACCTGTTTATGCATCTCTTCTGTATAAAAGCTTGCTGCCTGAGAATTTCCATTTTCCTGTAATGTCGCAAAGTAAATTGTAGCTATCCCTTGAGTCATTGATTATAATTTTTAACACCATCTTTACTTTTTCTCTGAAGTTGTTAACAAGAGTTATTACAGTTAAAGAGAAAAAGCTTTCTCTTCTGAAATATATCGTCAGATTTGTAAAAGCTGTTACTGTGGGATATATTCATATGCTTGCACATGTGCCAAACAGCTAATGATCTTTTAGGGGGAAAAAAATAAAAGCAAGATTCAAGAGAAGCAATATTTTTTCCTTTGCACTTGTCAACATTTCAGTTTCAGAAAAGAGAAAAGTCTTTTTTACCTTGTGTTTAGCCACAGGTAGATATGACAAAATCATTTAATTTAAGCATAGTCAAGGAATTCTTTTCTGAAAAGTGGTCTGCTTTTTGCCATCATCATTCTCAGAGTGTAAAAACTTACAAATCCATTGCTGATGACATTGTAGATTCTTCTAACAGGGTTGCTTCTGCAAAGCAGTAAGAATGGTCTTTTATAAACACATAGTTTTCTATTTTCAGCATACATAGATCAGCTCTGCTTTCCAGGATAGTTCAATTCTCTTGTCATGTCAGAGATTCCTTCTCCTTTTAAATTAATGAGTAAAACCTCATTGGGAAAAACTAGCAACCAAATAAATAAAATGTATTTACAACTTTAAAATTCCTTTTTGTTTTTCTTTCAGTCGAAGTACACACAGGAAGCTGTAAGTAGTGGGCACCACTTTAGATACCTGAGCCTATCCGCCACTTCCTTAAATAACTCCTCTGCTGCTATTCAAGATTTGGGGCAGCTTAAAAATGCCTGCAGACAGGTATATACCTGGCTACAAAGACAACTGAGCAGTGAAATGCTCATTCCTTACCTTTCAGCTTATTAATAATCTTGACATCACTCTATTCTGCATGGAACAGTCTTCCTTAGCCTTTAAGTATTAGTGTAGTTCTGTATACCTCCTCATATTAGTCTAAAATGTGTAAGGGCAGATAACGGGTGTCTCCCTTCCTGGTTAGTTTCCTAATCACTGGGCAATAGAATTTGTTTTAATTTAACTCTTGTACTCATCTATCTAAATGCTTTACAGGAAGCTCACTAAGCTGTGGGATTTGCATTATACCTAACATTCAAGAACTGTAACTTGAAAAAAGCTTTTGTGGGTGTGATTAAATATATAAATAGTTTGCTTCAGCAAAAGTTTGTTTTGTCTTTGTTTTTGCATTGTGTCCTGCTTGAGCACAATCGCATAGGTGGACGGGAAGAATGTAAATTCCTGAAACTGTGAAACATACAGGAAAAAGGGACTTTTGCAGCTGGACATAGGACATATGGCAGTCATGCTTGATCGAACCAACATCTAATCTGGAAATAACAGACTAAGGTATAAGATAAGGGCTTTAGGCACATGCATGGGGTTAAGTAGGTCAAAGGTTCATATCAAAGATGACTACTAGCCTTTATCAACTAGCTCTTAAAAGACTCCCCTGGATATGCACAGAAGAAAGAATGAAGGTTGCATCAGCCGTTGGGAGGTGGGATTTGTCTTCCTGAAAGTCCTATGAATATGTAAAAGGCTTGACTATAAGAAACTTTGACTCTGTACTCGCAAGTGTGCACGTGGGATATGAAGGCATGAACCCAGAGCTGTAAATAAACCTTTGCTCCACTGACGTTGTCCACAGTTAAATTTTTCTAAAGGTGAGTGTGTTTCTCACAGTGGGCTTTTCTCTGTAATTCCAGAATGACAATTTTTCTTTTCTTTTCTGTAAAAAAAGTGTATTCCAGGCTGTGGTAATATTCACCAAGTTCTAGGAATACAGTCTTCACTGGTGAAAAGCATGTAAGAAACATTACTTATTTCTTTGCTTTATGCTTTTATTTCTACTTATTGGTCAAAGGCAGGGAAAAAAAAATCTCTATTTATTGCTTACTGCTTTTACCCCTACTTTTTGTCTTTTAGCTTCAGCATTCCAGGGTATCCTAGTGAGACTGCATGCTGCTCTGACCATGTTCACATGCGGTGCTGCTGTTTGTTCTGCAATTTGCTCTTGGGCAGGGCACACACTGATGGCAGCACACTTTCAATCACTGCACTTAGACGTCACTCAAAACCCATGGTCAGATACTTTGACGTTTTTAAAAATACTGTAACTCTTAGAGGACCCACTTAAATCTTGTCACATGCACACCATTCAGCAAATGACGGTGCATGGACAACCGTAGAGGAAGACCAAATAATTCTTCCATCACTGCACATATGCTCAAATATTAACAACAGCAATTAATTTTATCATAAATTTCCCTAAAACTGTCAGAAGAAACAAAAGTCTTGGCAAATTCTTATAAAAGATCTGAAGTAGAGGGAGAAAAGTAGAAAGGAAAGAAATTGAGAAACAGGATCACCACCCTGAGGATCTGGCAACGTCTTCTTGGTCAGCAAATAGAAACTCTTTCAGTTGTAGCCTTTTTAATCAATGAATGGAATCCAGAATAAAGAAATTCAGCACACGACTGCCGGACAGCTGCCTTTTTATAGGGTTCGGCTTTCTTGGATCCCTCTCACAGGTGAGACTAATCCACAGGGGTATCAGGTAAACCCCAGCTCCAGCTCACGGGCCATGTCTCTGTATGTTCCTCATTTGTCAACCCGGGCTGAAGAGAGTCCTTTCATTTATATTCTTTTTAAGACCTATAGCTTGCCAGCTATTGTACTTGGTTTGAGCTGAGGCATGAAATCTTAGCATCCAGTATCAGTTATAGTACCTAGCTGAGCTGAAGAACTGTTATAATATCAATATCAAAAATATAATAAAAATAAACTCTTCTCCCAGCAGGAAGTGAAAGCTCACAGTGAAGCTGGAATGTAATGATATTCACATAAAATGTGAACCCAGGACCTGCCTATTAAACACCACTGAACTTTTCATAAGACCTTTTTTCTATTACCACCCTGTGTTATTTAGCCATGATTTAAATTTTTAGTCTCCAAGGTACCTTAAAATAGGGTAATTAACCTGTTTTTTCTGGCTAAATTCAGTGGAGGTAATTAAATTGTGCATATCCAAATTTTCCCCATACCATCAACTACAGAGAAGTTTTATATTTGTTGCCAGTGTTTCTGATAGAGTGTAAAGAGTACGTTTTAAAAGTCTGGTGGTGGTTTACCACTGAAGTATTGTTTTTAATACAGATTCTGAACAAACTGAGTTCAGCTAATCTATATCAACTGATGTTCTCACATTAACCTTATGAAGCAATAAAGATTCACTGAATAATTTATACACAGATGTAGATTGCACAGCTCTATTTGAGTCAAGTGTGATGAATGTGGGAATAACTATAGCAAGGTCATTAGATGATGCTCAGAGGAATTGTGAAAAACCAATAGCATCTCTCTTAGGAGCTGGCATAGTTTCTCATATAAAATACTGAAATAAAGTGAGGGGAGAGGAGACAAACCATTTATGCATACATGGCAGTCTTCTAGAAAGTGGCTGTGAGTAGTTGTGCATACACTGAGCCATACAAAGACAAGGAGTTTCTTCATTAAAAAAAAGACCTAGATATCTGCTGTCAAATTCCAATCAGCATCCTTTAAGGAGATTTCTTTGTGTAAATCTCATTTTAAAGTGCCTTGCCACTAACAAACCAAGAATACGGATATTAACATGGAATTACTGTAACTTTCAAAAAGTAGTGGAAGACTGTATTTCCAGTTCTCCATGATAGTGCAGAGGGTATCATGATATTGGCTTAGTGTCTGATAAGGTTTTAAAAATACTATTCAATGCTCTTTATCATCCTATAAATTGAACAGATTTTTCCTTTCTTTGCAGATACCCTTGGCTTTCTCAGAGGCAGTAAATATAAAATCTGGAGGAAAAGAATGTTCCATTCCAAAACAATATTATTATATACAGAAAAAAATCTTGAATAGTGAATTTAAAAAAATTGTAGAAAAGCAAGGCTAATACAGCATTCAAGATAAAATATTAGAGCAAGAACTGGGGTACTATCATGCTATTTTTTGCTATCTATGCCGTGTTATCATTTATTCATCCATACGTGATGTCAAATGTGGATTTTTTCCCTTCTAGTGCATTAACAGTTTCCTACATCTTTTATTTTCTTTTCTGATTTGCATCAGCTGGTAAAAAACTGCCATCCGCAAATCAGCTATTTAAAGTGCTTTTGCCAGAAATGTTTGAAGCTTGTTCATCTCATGCAATAAACATATACTACATATGGTTGAAAATATATATATCTATTCTTTTGACAACTGCTTGATAAATATAGCCTTTTCTCTTAAATTGTTCAGGCAGATAATACTGTAAAAGTCAGGATTATGAAAAGCTAACCACTTAGGCCTCCTTACAATGCCTTCAAAGACTGAAAAAAACCCCCCACAGAAAGTAGTATTTTCCAAAATCACACAAAGATATCTTTACGGATATCTTATCAGAAAACTGTGAAGATGCTCTTTTTGACTGAACATGCCCAGTGTTTTTGAAAATATTTGGATCCACGCTATCTTTCTGTAGTATGGTTACATGTAGGCTGTTACATGTAGGCTACTGTGCTTGTTTTTTGTGGAGCAGAGGATACCATGAGATTAGTTAAAAGTGTGAAACCTTCAGTATGTCCTTTGCATATTCTGTGTGTGGGATGGGGGAGTTGTACTTCTAAGCTCACAGGAGGATCTCAGACTCATAAAAGAAATTGAAGTGATGCATCAGAGAGGCTTTGAGAAGTTAAACTACAGTCATTAAGGCAGGTGCCCTAGAATGAAAAAAGATATAATAAGATGTGGCGGGTTGACCCTGGCTGGATGCCAAGTTCCCACCAAAACCACACTAACAGTCCCCTCCTCTGCTGGACAGGAGAGAGAAAATATAATGAAAGGCTCGTGAGTTGAGATAAGGACAGGAAAAGATCACTCAGCAATTACCATCATAAGAAAAAATTGGGGAAATTAGTTTAGTTTATTACCAATCAAATCAGAGTAGGATAATGAGAAATAAAAGCAAATTTTAAAAACACCATCCCTCCCACACCTCCCTTCTTCCTGGGCTTAACTTCACTCCTAAATTCTCTACCTCCTGCCCCACAGGGGGACAGGGAATGGGGATTGTGGTCATTTCATCAGATGTCTCTGCTGCTCTTCTCCTGCTGTCTGTGGGGTCTCCCCCACAGGAGACAGTCCTTCACAAACTTCTCCAATGTGATTCCCTCCCAGGGGCTGCAGTTCTTCACTAATTGCTCCAGCACGGGTCCCTTCCACAGGCTGCAGTCCTTCAGGAACAGACTGCTCCAGTGTGGGTCCCCCACAAGGTCACAGCTCCTGCCAAAAAATCTGCTGCAGCCTGAATTCCTCTACACAGGACCACAAATCTGCTCCAGGGCTGGCTTTCTAGTGTCCCAGCTTCCTCTGGGCGTGCCCCTGCTCTGGCATGGGATCCTGCATGGGCTGCAGGTAAATCTTGCCCACTCCCAGTCTACCAGTGAGGAAGGAATGTTGGAGAGAGCCTTGATGCTGTGCTTCTCAACACCTTTCTAGCTACCAATACAAAGCAATACAAAACACAGCACTATGAGGGCTGGTCTGAGGAAAATTAACTCAGCCAACCCCAACATAAAAGAACAAATATTCGTAAGCTGTTTGTTTTCCCAACATCCTTCTTTGCCCCTTTTATTAAAACTATGGAACATATTGTCTGTGTTTTAAGAAGCTTCTTACCACTATGGCACTGGTCATAAGTTTCTGAGGCAAAAATCTCTGACACTAGATTGCCCTGAGGAGTGAAAAGGAATTACTGTGCTGTACTGAGAAAATCTGCTCCCATTCTCAACTCAGAGTAGGTGCATGCAGAGGATGGGAGTCATCTCACATAGGTGTAAATGTCTACTGTGTGGCACAGTACTTCTAGTGAGTGATCCATCTGTTTAATCTTAATTTCAGTTACACTGTACACATTGATTATATTGATTTAATCGCTCTTGATTTTGCAGGCTGCCTGGTCTGACTGGTTTAGGTACACATTTAAACACCAAAATCCCACACACAAAGGAATATATGGAGGCTTTTTCAGTCTAGAAAGGAGACAGTGAGTGTTGTATTAGGGCAATTACATCGAAGTGCCACAAGCCAGAGGGACCCACATATTAGACTACAAAGAAGACAGATGGGAACTCTCATATCTGGCTGGAGGTAATTCCTATTTGGTTCCTTGCTTTAGGGTCCAGGCTTATGTTGTTACACCTTTGAAAGAAAGTATACATGCATCAGTATGCATGTATACAGGCAATAAACTACATCGTAGCCAAACCTTGTGGTCTGCTTCTCGTGAAAATTTTTTTAAAGTGTATGTTAAGATTAAACTAAGACTATGTATTCTGTATTTATATTATATCCTTATAAAAAATCCTTTTTATTGTGAGCAGTTTTTGTTCTTATGCATTTTCTGAAGAGGAAAAAAATCCACTTGGAAAATTTCTATCCTGGTCTAGTCAAATACTCATCACTAGAACAAACTTTCAATATTTCTGAATCCTTGAATCACAGCCTTACTGAGTCTCAAGATAAAACCCAAACACCACTTAAAATGTAACGATAGCTATTTAAAATTTAAATACGTTGATAAGGTTCCTTTTACAGTTAATGGAAACAGGTACTTCTAGGTACCTCTAGAAGGCATTTTTTTTTCAGATATCTTGAACAACTATTTTAAGATGGGATAAATCATTCTCTGTAAGTATCTGTCTCTCCTCACAGATGATTGAAGGCCTAATTTAGACTAGTCAGCTAAGTTTTGGACAGCTAAAGCTAGCAAAATCCTCAGCATATTTTACTATTATGTATTTTCTACCTCCTCCTGTTTTTATCAGGTCCTATTAAAGCCTTTATTAGAAGAACTCTTCAGGGCCTTATTAAACATAATAGTTTGTCTATCTTTCATGTCTCTTAAACAGAAGTCATATTAAGACTGACACTTCATAGAGCACCAGCTAGTCCAAATAAGTAGAAGATAGGGCAACCAACTAATTAATTCCAGAATTATCAGAACCTGCCAAGTGTAGAGGAAGACTGAGTTGCTCTGAGTTAAGATTCATTTAAAAATTATTCTCCAGTTTTTCTACCTAGAGAAGGTAGCATAACCTTCCCTAATTCTTCTCTGCCTGTCACTGTGAACTGACTGCAAAAACCTATGTTCAATTATGCTTCATAAGAGTGGGTAAAAGAATGATGTTTATAATGAGCTTTCAGCATGTTGCCTCCCACAGATTCATCTGAGCTTACCACTGCCTTGTTTCCTGTTGGATGTGAGTCATTCCAACAAGTCATTGAACAGATCATTCCAGATTCCTCTCCAAACATCAAATAAAAGTTGTCTTGCCATCAGAATCTACACCAAAGAGCATCCACTAAGAAACAAACTCTTATACAGACATGACAACTCCATCTAGTTCAAATATTTTGTACTTTACTTCATGGGAAGTGTGTTTTTATCCAAGTATACAGTGCTCCAAGGAAACCACGACCTTGTGAATCCAAGACGTATCAGAGGACTGCTTGAAATGTCATGTCAGTATGACATAGTTAGCTTCTCAAAACCAAACATGTTCATGGCTGATCATTGCCATTTTCCATACAAATATACCCTTCAACAGAATCCCAAGCCTTGAAAGCAGCTGAAGTGCATGTAACACTACAGGTGTGAAACTGAATTTATGCAGCTGTCAAAAACTCTGGAACTTCTGAGCAATAGGTGAATGTCAGGCAGTTTGCAAGGCTTCTTTAGACAAACACATTATGCCTTCAGATCACCTGAAATTTTGAAGATTGCAATGCCAGTTGCTGGTATTTTGGATGCTTGGGAACTGGGGTCTTCCACATAAGCAAAGATGCATTTACTCAACAGTCCTTTTCTTTCCTGTCGTTAGATACCACCTTTTATTGTGAGTCTTCTCCTATCCGAGTGTGGGGTTAGAGACAGAGTTCAGAGCCTTCCATAGTGACTCAAGACAAGCTACACTCCTTCTTCTTACCAAAGATAACTATGTCGTGTCATGTCAGGGTCATGAAGCTGATAAGTCCAAGTCGCATGACAGCTTCATGGTACAACACCTGAACTTACTACCCTCAGCCAGCCAGGGCCTTGTGTAATGATGCATTGGGCATGATTCCTCTTCCCAATGAGGTTTGTAAGAGATATCTTCATAGCATGTTATTTCATGGGGAAGATATTTAGCACAGAGATTTTGGATTCTTCAGCTTCGTAATGTAGTCAAAGACAGGATCTCTAGAGACTGATTCAAATCAGGAGCTTATTTCAGCTGTTCCAGTTTTCTTGGGGGGCAGAAAAAGAAAATAATAAAACAAAAAAACAACAACACCAAAACCACCAAACCCACCTCCTCCCCTTTCTTCTTACACTCACCAGCAAGGAATGAAGATTTTGTAGCACTATGATGCAATTACCCATCTGGTGCTCTTCCTAAAACTCTTTTCCCACTCTTTTGCCCTTCTAATGCATGGAGGTAGAGAAATGAGAAAACTACATCCAGTCAGCTGTTAGTGATGGTCTTCAGGTAATTATCCATGACTAGAATTAATGATCAAAACTCAAAACTGATGTGGAGACCCTCACTTCCCATAACTTCTGCCAGATCTTTTCTTTCTGGTTACTATTTGTTTTCCTAACAAGTGTTTGCTTTTTATACTCATATGGACATTGGAGTTTTGTTAACATTTCTATGACCTTGAAAGAGAAAGGTTTCCCTGTACATTGAGAAAGGGTGAGTGAGCAGTCACTGATACCCTGATTAATAGCTATGGATGATGTCTTTTTTAATATCTACGCAGTGTCTTTTTTTGTGGGGTAGTCTTCATGTTTAGAAGGGTGTATGCATCATGGATGGAAGAAAGGTATAGAGATCTTGTCCTGGATTCAGCTATAGCAGTCATTTTTCTCCTTCTTAGTAGCTGGTACATGCTGTGTTTTTGACTTTCAGCCTGGGAACAACGCTGATAACACCGATGTTTCCAGTTGTTGCTCAGTAATGTTTACTCTGACCAAGGACTTTCTCTGTCTCATGCTCTGCCAGGGAGGAGGGGAAGTTGGGAGGAAGCAGAGACAGGACCTGACCCAAACTGGCCAAAGGGGTGTTCCATACCACAGTACATCATGCCCAGTATAGAAACCGGGGGGAGTTACCCAGAAGGCCCAGATCGCTTCTCGGGTCGGGCTGGGTATCGGTCGGCAGGTGGTGAGCGGTTGTGTCCTCTCCCCTTGTTATTTCTCTTATCATTATTATTACTGTTGGTAGCAGTAGTGGTTTGTATTAAACCTGAGTTACTGGACTGCTCTTATCTCAACCCGTGGGAGTTACGTTCTTATGATTCTCCTTCCCATCCCTCCGGGAGCGGGGGGAGGAAGAAACTGGGGGAATGAGCGAGCGGCTGCATGGTTCTGAGTTACCGGCTGGACTTAAACCAGGACAGATCCCAAATCTGGAGGAAAACAAGATAGGGCCAGAACCATATATATGGTAGCTCTGCCACCACAGCATGGCGTCTAAGCTAATTAGCTGCACAGAGAAACAAGGTTAATTAGCCCAGACACAACATCACGTCATTTAAATTTTATAGTTTGGGCATCTGAGCTAATAACTCCAAATATCAATGTGAAAAGATATTCAGTATGGATAACACCTTCTGCTGCACTCCGTCAATATGGTGCATATGCACAAGGCCATCCCCTTACTTATGAAATCAGTGGCTAATTTGCATAACTGATTTCAGACCAGACCCAACAGTCTAGCTAGTCAGGGTGCCAAATAAAACAGAGTGGGCTGGTATTAATTCATGGGTGTTCTGAATTAACTGAAAGGTTTTTGGTAGCTGATTATAGCATAAAACGATAATGAAAAAAATTGGCAATCTACACCATAAAATCTTACATATTAATAACTTTTTCAAACACTAAAAGGAAATGAACTAAATAATGAACCATGTTTATCCCTTTATTTTTAATATCTAAATACCTATAGAAGATATAATTTCTGATTCTGGCACCCTTACAATTTGGCAAAGAATGGGGAAACAGAAGATACTAAAAGCAAATTAAAGGTGGTCAAATCAAACCAGAAATGAGAACACACTCTGAAGCAGGGTGACAGGGTTCATTAGGGAAATCTTCATTGTGAGCATCTTTGAATTAAAGTCAGTTTGAGGCAAATTATTGGATGGGAAAATTAAGTTGCTGGGTAGAATTTTGTGCTGTTACAGAGGTTGGCCTGGAGGATCAGCATGTCTCCTTTTGAATCACAGAGTAGAAAGTGGTGGTAGCTAGTTAGATAAAGTCTGACATGAGCTAAGCAGGCAGTGCTTGCTCGTCTAGAGAAGAGAAGCTCCTGTTTTGCAGTGAGTTAACAGGAGAAGAAATTCTCTCTCCCATGCTTGCAAGAAATGTTACTTTCAGTTGGGTTAGGCTGTGCACCTGAGCCAGGCAAGGGAAATTTGGCTTACAATGTACCAGCTAAAGGTTCAAATTAATGACTCAATTAAAATTATACCATCAGCTGAGCAATGGTTATTGATCAGATAGATACACTCTGTCATCCACAATGCACATGTAACAAACTGTATCATAACTTAAACTCACTGAAATATTTTTAAGCTAAGTTCCTTTACTTAGCACTTTTGAAAAGGCCAAACATCCATACAAAAGAGCTCAGTTACCATGCCTTATGTTGCCTACAGGCTTATGTTGTACATATGGGTCATTACAACAACTTGGTCGACTTGCTAAATTGTGATAACTTTAACCTGAAACTGGATCTTTAAGAGAAAATAATTCTTTTGCTATTTAACAGTTTGTTTTATAATGGAAGCCTCTGCATGGAATATTATTCTCTGCTTCACAGCTGGACTGAGCAACATAGGGGAATTTTGCTCTTCCTATGATGTCTGCTTCATAAGACAGAATAAGCGGCATGCACTCAGTCGTATATCTTTCCTTGAAGCACCATGCTCTGCTTCTCACCTCTGTCTGTCCCAAGTATGCTTCTTTTGAATGTATCATGTTAAAAATGAACTGAAACACTGCAAAAATTAGATGACTTCACAGTTCAGTCCATCATAATGCTATTTTTATTTGATGTACCTCTTTTTCTACAAGGGCTAGACATAATGGCACCCCTAATATAACATTTAACAATAATTCGTGGGAGGGCAAATATAAAACCATAATAGGTGAGATCCTGCATAGGAGAATACTAATCCAACACTACTTATTTCAGTGGAGAAATGCCAGATCATACCACTTGACGATCTGCTGCATTTCAAAGGGCTAATTTTAATGACTAATAAGACACCAGATTGGTATTTGTTGTTGTTTGTAAGTGATCAGTGCCTGATATCCCTACATTATTATTTAATTCCAGTATCAACAAGATTATCACTTAATTTGGATGAGTGTGGGTGCATAAAAATGATGCCTCGTAGAGCCTATTTACAATAATCCTATCAGCTGGCAGCCAAGAATTGACTGAGCTATCTGTTACCCTCTATGAAACTGGAATTATTGAGGAACTGAAATCTCTCTCTCTCACTTTCTCTGCCTGCCTTTATGGGGACGTACTGTGTTATTACAGCCAGCTTGTTTGTCCTCTACCGGAATTAAAGAGCATCTCAAAAAAGGTAATTAACTGCACACAATGAACATGGTCAGGGAAGGATGAAGAAAGGTTTGTAGGGAAGGATAGACAATGTGTCATCTTCCCTGTCAAGTGCACAGAATATGCAGTCAGGTGTTGTTTCAACTTGCTTTCACTGCTTAAGGCAGAAAAGCTTGTTGGGGCAGCAACAAATGGAAAATAAGCTGGTTTACATGAAGGTTTAGAAGGTGTTGCTGCAGTTTTACCTAATTGGCTTCAGATGCTGAAGGCATATTCTCAGGAGTAGTTGAGGCTTCCAGCTCCTTGTCCTACTCCTTTTTGTAAGAAATAATAAAGATGCTGCCAGTCTGTATGTGGGGAAAGAGATGCTAATACTGGTCTTGATTGGTGTCATGGTTTCAGCTGGGATAGAGTTAATTCTCTTCCTAATAGCTGGTACAGTGCCGTGGTTTGGATTTAGTGTGAGAACAATGTTGATAACACACTGATGTTTTAGTTGTTGCTAAGTAACACTTACCATGATCAAGGATTTTTCAGTTTCCCATGCAGTGCCAGTGAGGAGGGGCACAAGAAGCCAGGAGGGAGCAGAGACAGGGCAGGTGACCTGAACTAGCCAAAGGTATATTCCATAGTTCTGGTGTCCTCAACATAAGAAGGGCATGGAGCTGTTGGAGCAAGTCCAGAGGAGGGCCACAGGGATGATCGGGGCTGGAGCACCTCCCATGTGAAGACAGGCTGAGAAAGATGGGTGTCCTGGGTTCAGCTACAGCAGTCATTTTTTCTCCTTCTTAGTAGCTGGTGCAGTGCTGTGTTTTTGACTTTCAGTCTGGGAACAATGCTGATAACACCGATGTTTTTAGTTGTTGCTAAGTAATGTTTACTCTGACCAAGGACTTTCTCAGTCTCATGCTTTGCCAGAGAGGAGGGGAAGCCAGGAGAAAGCAGAGGCAGGACACCTGACCCAAACTGGCCAAAGGGGTATTCCATACCACAGCACGTCATGCCCAGTATATAAACTGGGGAGAGTTACCCGGAAGGCCCAGATCGCTGCTCGGGTCGGGCTGGGTATCGGCTTTCCAACCCCAACCATTCTATGATTCTATATGCCCAGTATATAAACCGGGGGGAGTTGGCCAGAAGGGACTGATCACTGCTCGGGTAGGGCTCGATATCGCTGAGCAGGTGGTGAGCAACTGTATTGTGCATTACTTGTGTTTTCTGAATTTTATTTCTCCTTATTTTTGTTGCTCCCTATTATTATTGTTACAATCAATATTTTTTTGTTGTTTGCATTTCTATTATTATAATATTTTACTTAATTTAAATTAATAAAATGTTCTTATCTCAACCTGTGGGGTTTACATTTTTCCTATTCTCCTCTCCATCCCATCCCGGAAGGGGGCAGGGAGCAAGCAAGCAGCTGCATGGTACTTAGTAGTATAAGTATAAGGCTTATACTACAACAATTGGTTTTGGCCCTCAAACTTGAAACTTCAGCAGCCAGATATAAAAGAGACCACAATCATGCTTCTGAGCAACACAGAGTGTCTTCTGGTGTGCCAGGCTATTTCACACTGCTTACCTCAATCTCATTGTTTTTATGTCACCTTGCAAGGCAGGATTTTGTGCGCTCTTATGCTCTGGCCAGCCCCAAGGGAAAGTTTGGTGACCAGCATTTAACACTGGCTTCTGCAGCTTTCTCTTACAAAGCAAAAGCAGGAGCTTTCTTCTTGCCAGTGGATCAAGGGCTGTAGCAAAGTCAGAAAGCATAGGATGGATGATAGAGCAATGAATGCTGCGTAGGAAGTCACATAAGTCTTCCTACAAGAGCCTTGTGGCTAGGAGGTAGTGAATATGAAATATTAAAGCCTACTAAGTGTGAAGAGGGTTATTCAGGAGGAAAGATGCTACTCCTGTCAACTCCTGTTCTCTCTGCTATGCATTTTATTTAGTCCTCACATTTCACAGAGACAGGACAGCCAAAGAAATCCACACAAAATACTGCCTTTAATTACTACTGAGCAAATCTGAAGGTCTGTAGTAACATCTATAGAAAAATACTATAGAAATCTAGAAAATAGAAAAAAGAATTAACAACAAAACCCTGTTTTCTACTTCTATAACTCCAGTATCTGGTCTTTTTTCTTCTTTCTTAGTCAACTTAATCAACCTGTCTTTCTTGCAAAAAGAAGTCTAAAAGATATAATGATTTTTGACAGTATGCTTAAAGCTTAAGAGCTGTGTACTCTTCCTTATAGTCAAAAGCAGTGCAAAGGGCAGAGATCTGCAGTGGTCAAATGAACAAGAAGGAAAGAAAACCATTTATGCTCATCTGAATTTTCAACACCTAGCAAAAAGAAAGGAAAGCCAGGGTAAAACATAGGGAACCACAGAAAATCTTGAACTTAAGTGTTTCTAATTGGATTCAGATGTCAGAATATGGCTATAAGTGAACTGTGTATGAGCTGCATGCAGCTGAAAGCAAATTCTGTATCATTCGTTCCCTTCCAGCAATGCTTCATGTCTGTAGAAATCCAGAGAAGTGGCAGTTTTGTCCCACAGAGAGATGCATATTTCTTTGGATGGCAAAACTACTGTTCACTGGAAGAGCAATAATGTATAGGATGGTTTTCTTAGTAAGCAGAATGGGTGAAACTCAGACTTGGCAAACAGTTTTCTGACTCACTTTCATTGTATTCTTCATCAGTATGTCCATTTCCATCACCCACAAAAACTTGCAAGAAGAGGGAATGATGTTAGTAAATAACAACGCAACACATGCGAGTACCCACATTTAAAGGGTAGAAATTTACATCGAAATACAAAATTATTTTTCTTTTTAGACGTATAACCTTACAGTCTACCTCCATGATTAGGTATCACACTTAAAGTGAAATATCTGCATTGCTGATGAATATTGCTCAGCTTTAGCAGAGCTGTTGCCGAAACTCTTACTATGGGCAATACAGAGAAACAAACTATTCAGGGTGTGATTCCTTTCAGATACTTATTTCAGACATTTGTTTCAACATGAGATTAATCATACCCAGCAAATCATTACTTCTCTGCAGTGATTCTGAAAGCATTGAGAGAAACAACCAAGGTGCAGACATCTACACTGTACTTACGGTCAGATAAATTCTATCCTTTCAGACAACTCTTAGTTCTTTTCAGACTATTTTTAATTCTCTAAAATCAGTTGATGTTCTGAGTCATAGTAACATTATTGCAATAGTGACTATTATTCTTCAAAATTTAAATGAATGAATAAATACCTAATAAATTTCCACAAGCCCTTGTGTAAGGTCACTTTAGCATTTAGTAGACCAATACTTTCTCCTGAAGTAAAATTAAAAATGTATTATTGTCATGGTTTCTTGGAATCACTTTATATCTTAAGTTGTTTGTTGCTATTGTGTAGCTCTTATGTCAAAGGGAACTTTTATAACTTTTTCCGGCCCCAATGTTGGGATTGTGGGGAGTTTATATTGCTGATTTACCCTTGTGTAACTGGAAGTGGAATTAGGTGCACAGCAGGTGAACCATCTAAGGCATGAGATGGTAAATTGAATTGGAAGAACACAGTAATACTTTAAATTCTGTGTCTTCTATGATTGGAAAGAAGTCAACATAAAGTAGATGATATGAAGACTGCTGAAAATGGTGGATCCACACTGTTTGAAAGCACATGGGCTTCTTACACTAATTGTGAATTTCCCAAAAAAGCACAGCTTTTTTGTACAAATAACAGGCCTTTGTGCTTGGCACCTGAAAGATACTTTGTTTCCAGCAGAGAAACTGTGGGTTTATGGCCTGAGAACAACAATAAAAATGTGTTTATTGCTAGAGTCACAGCTGGAGATGATTATTACTTTTTTCTTTGTCAAAAGGAAATGCTACAGACAGCTAAATGGTCTTTCAGGCTGATTTAAGGGAGTATTCCTGGAAAAAAGTCTTCTTTCTCTCTGCTTCAGTTTTACTTTCTCAGATCTAGGCTTATGTTAATGCCAGAAGGCTGGAGGTCCATAATAATTTTATTCTGACAGGAAATCATGCAAAATCTACATTATTTGCTTTATTGAGGAGACTTGGCAGAAATCAGGATTAGGGATTCTCGGGATTACGGATTCTCATTCCTCTGCAAATTTACCCAGTGCCCATGTATAGCAAAGAGCACTCAGAGAGTTTCTCTGCACTGCATATCACAGCTTCTCTCTCAGTAGGCTGCAAAATCTAGAAAGTGCTGGAAAGGTCTGTTAGCATTGCACTTCAGTGCTAGCTCATGTAAAGCCAACTTGGCAGAGTGTTGACGTGTTCAAAAACCCAGTCTAAACCTTACTGTAGTAAATGAGTTGAAGGTGCTCTAAAAAAGACATTTCATATAGAAATACTGTGGCAGTGGGTCTTCTTTCCAAACCAAGTCCAAAGGATAGTGTTTTTAAGTTTTCAAAGATGCACCTTGCCTTCTAGCCTCTGTAGCTGGCTCAGTCAATGGTAACCTCCATGAATGGCTGGTATCAGTTAGCCTTTTTATAGACATGAAATCCTGTCTGAACATCATATCTAGTAATTAATACAGGCCATTCTTCCATTCTCCCATTGACTTTGGGAGCTGATATGTAATCTCATTTAATTTCTGTAACATAATCTTGTTTGTTTTTATAGTACTTCCTTCTGTTAATATTAAAATCTTATTCATTTAGTGGTATGCACTGTTAGATGTGCATCTGTGGGTGGATTGTAAACATGGAAGAGCTGGTATATGAAGAAATGTTCTCAATGGGCTGAAACTACTCAGGGCTCCAGAAAGCTGAGTATTTTATAAGTGTTTCCCTTTCAGAAATGTAGTCACCATATTCATAAGACAAAACCTGCAGCGGTTCTCCAGAAGCGCATGTTATTTTGTTCATAGTCTTTGCAAGCTGAAATAGTATCTGTAAGAACTTCCTTTGCCTGAGTACAAACAATATAGTTTACATTTTATTCTGATTTTGTAAGATGGACTTTAAGAATCAAGAAGTCTCATGTTTCAGACTGAATCAGCTGGTGAACATTCAAATTGTAAATATAGACTGGTGCCTGACCAGTTATAGAGATCTGCAATGTAGACATCTTCCACTGAGATTGTCCTGAGTACCAGAAGAGAGAAATTAGATTTTTTTGGGAGCAGGTCATCTTATCAGAAAAGTGGACTTTACAAATACATGAAAGGAGCGATGCTTAAAATGGTCTATTTCCTTCAAATTGTAAATGGTTCACAGGTATTTGCATTGTAGATGCTGTTAGCTGCTGACATCAATTGCACCCAGAGAACACCACATATATGGTAAACGTGGATTTTGATGCCCAGTAAGACTTTAAATGGCTTTAATCTGGAGCTTCATCAACACTGAAAGAGAAACAGTTGTGCCTCCCCATTGATCACACCGGGACATGCAGCCTGCAAGCCTTGGAAGTTATTGAAGAGCTGAAGGACACAGTAAGTGTCCTTGAAGAAACCCAATTACAACCTTAATTTCCTACATCAGTGAGCTTCTTTTCAGAATTAATGGGTCCTAGGTACTTATAGTGGAAGTTTGTATCTACATACCTACAAGAACTATACAATAGACAAGCACCAACATATCATGGTATGCGGTCATAACCCAGTATTTATGTACCATATAGATATTCCAACTTTGATGGGAAACACATAATTTTAAGTAGCATATAAAACCACAGTGGAAGACAGCTCTTGTTTTTTCACTAAAATATTGAAATTAGATGACAAGATAAAGGATGTCAGAGGTGGAGAAATCACCCTTATGTTATGAAGCAGGTTGGGGCAAAAAAAATCTCTTGTTTACAGTGTAAAAGCTTTTCCTGTTTACAGTATAAAAGCTTTAAATATGGTTTTATGCACAGATTATCTCAGGTCCTTAAACATGCTGGTCATTTGAAAGGCAACAGAAGGAGGACAGTTCAGACTTGGGACTGTATGCAATGTAATCACAGGTATAGAGGTGATCTGTTCATTAGTCCATATATAAAGTCTTAGTTCTTGCCTTCTCAAGGTTAAGCAATGGATCACAAGAACTAACACATGTTTTTGTCATCAAAGACTAGCTAAAATGGTTTATAATTACTCACTTCCCTATAAGCATGCTCTGCCTGAAATCACTTACTTTGGGTTAAGCAGTTCCCTCTGTGTTAACATAATCAAGAAAGAAACCAAGGCCAAAAACAAAACCACCCTCTACTGATTAAGTGTATACATGAGAGATGCAGCCTGTACTGCCAGATTTTCAATGAGCATTTTATCTTAGATGGGATTCTTAAAACTAAAATAGCCAATAAAAGTTTTTTCCCTGAACTAAAAGCACCTTAGCTGTTTCCTGTAGTGCTGTACTGAAAAGTAAGCATAAATGTAGCTGTAAAATCAGTTTCATATCAGCCTGGCAGGCCTAAGTATAGCTAGTTTAGCTTGTCTTGCGATTAATGTCAAGTAACAGTAGGTGACAGTAATTGGTGTTGTTGGGAAATGAGTTCTGAGAAGAGAGCAGTTCTGTGAATGCACAGAAATGCAGCATCACATGGATTGAAAGCTTACTGTGTCAAGGAGAAATTTCAAATTCAGAACTAGGGAGTGAAATTATGCAGCTAATGAAATATACATCTGAGGAATCCCTTTAAAATATTCAGCTAGAGACATCCCTTCCAGTTTGGGAAGGCAAATAATTGTGCCTTGTAGTAAGCCCTTATGTCTATGGGTAACATATATATTTTGATTATGTGATTTTATCTAGAATTAAGACTTAGTAAAATGAGACCATTGTTAAAAATGGTCCAGATAAATAACTCTGCTGAAGTTAATGACATAATTTGAAAGCTCTGAGTCATACTCATAGTACATACTGTATATAGTATATCAATACTATATACTGTAGAAAACTGAACTGAGTCTTCAATACCCAGCTCATGTGTGCCCGCCTTCATATGGATGTTCTAGTGAGTGATTCTGCTGTCTGCGTGCAACAGCAAAGTGCCTCTCTGAGATACCCTAGAACACTGTATCATGTCTGCCAGACTGTGTTGCTGTATCTGACGCTGCAGGGAATCTCGCCAGGCAGTAGGTGTCAATGATGAGGAGGCATGAGAAAAATTAAGTTTGTCACAGAGATCTTGATCTGGGGATCCCAGGGTGGCAGCTGGGAAATGGGTCTGTGGGGGAGTGCCTGTCATAAGAAGTGAAAACAGCTGATTTGCTTTTTCAGAATAATTGAGGGCTGTAATTTAAAATTATTGGGGGGAGAGGGCTGGGGGGATATGTGGCCTGCCCTTGTCCTCTGAGAAATAAAAGACCCATACAGTATTAATTAAGGCATAATAGGTGAGCTGTAACTATTTGATAGTTCTGGTCCATTTCCTTTGCCTCTTTCAAGGCTGAAGATAATGTAATATAGCAGTGGTTGTAAAGTTTGTCAACTTCTGTTTTTCAAAAACATAAAAAACAAAGACGACGACCATTTGCTGCCCATAGTTCTTATAAAGCCCACAGTAGGAAACAGAATTTTAGCTGTGTTTTGAGAATACAAGAAAAATCCAAGGTTAATGGGTTTGGTAGGTGGAGATTTGTGATTTGTGGGGATCACCTGCATTACCTGGGACATACCATGAAACAGGGGAATAGTTCAAGACAAGTAGTTCTGATCAGGTATATGTCTCACAGTGAGAGCCTCAAATTTGTGCTACATCTCACCATTGGGTAAGAGGTAGTCAGGAGCATGAAAAGCACAAATATGAGGAAGAAATCATGAGACTGCTATAAATATGTTAGATTCCAGAGAGACTGGGAGGTCCTCTGTTAGATTTGGCTATATTTAAAATAAGCTTGTATTTGTAAAGATTTCAAGGTCATTATTCCATAACAAATTCTTAGACAGGAAAGTTAAATAGAAATGAACTGATAATTAGTGGGAGAAGGAATCACTGATATTTTCTGAAATATATGCAAATGAATACATAAATGAGAAGGCCTGGGTTAAAAGGATACTGTTTGAAAAATGTTTCTGTAGGATTTTTTTGAGAAGACAACATTCAAATCCGTTGGTTAAATTTCCTATCAGGCCCAGCAAGTATATAAAAAAGGCAGATGATTTCTAAACATTTTTTTTCTTTTCTTTCCTTTCTAAAAATAATTTCACATTTTAGTCATAAAGACTTCCATAATTTTAAACTAATCATATATAGAATGTATTTGATAGAACTGAATGAAATGAGATACTATTAGAGCTCTACTAATACACTCCATTAACAGAAAATACCACTTCTATCCAATGTACTGGTGATCAAGACAGAATTTAAAACAGTAGGCAGCAAGCATGTACAGATGGATGCGGATGGTGTGTAAGCAATTTTAAGTGCATCAATCAATAGCTTCAAGTGTATTTCATACACAAGAAAATACATATTGATAAGAATGTCTTGCTTTCTATTACTACAATTATGCACAAAAGTGCCAGATTCCTAGTATGGCTCCTGGTATGCAAAGACTAAGGCAGCACTGTATCATTTAAGATTGCTATGAAGTTCTCCATCCGGACCAAGCAGAGGAAAAAGTCAAACAGGAAAAAATTATGACATGTCCTTGCTTCCTCAAGTGCTTCCCTTGTACCTCGAAGCAGAACAGAAAAACAAAACGTGAGATATCTACATGTGAAGTAAGAAAGAAGTAACAGTGAAGCTACACTTATAAATGCAAGGAAAGTATTAAAATTAATAGTGAAGGTCAAAAATCTGTCTGTATTCATCCAAAATTCCACATATTTTTAGGTAAAGCAGTCATCATAATTAGTAGTATAGGTATATAAAAACATAGTAATACTGATGATTTTTCCATCCTCTACCTCATATTTCATGATGAGAGGAACATTCTGATATGATAGAGCTCCATGAAGAATCTGCTTCTTATTAGGGCTCTCCTAGAGCTACCCTGAATTTCTGCATGGGATGATGGTATAAATTGTGCATTCACATGAGAATACAAACAAGAGCAATGAACGTACTGTTCTCACAGACACAGCTATTCAGCATTTAATCTGCTTCTTGCATTTGGGATAAATACTGCATCCCTGAGGAGGCAGTGGCTAGCTCAGCCTTACTACACAAATGAATTATGCTCTTTCCAGGAAGATACGCGATGGGTATCAGTAATTCAGGAAAAGCTGCTGCTTATAACTTCTCCAGCAGTACACCTGAAGTGGATATATCATCCTAAAGAGAATCTTCATTAGAGTAGACTACTCTCTGAGGAGAATAAGAGCCTGTATCTCAGAAGCACTAGCTTGACCTCTGTTTAATGCTGCTGTTTACTCACAAGCTTAGCTCAGGAACTTTAAAGACAGAAATCCTCATTGTCAGAGCAAGAAGATTAAAGTAGAAGAATGGACCTAAAAAGCTGGCTATGGAAGTAAAATATAAAATCTGAAAAGGAAACAGATGTATTTAGATGCTGAGGCAAAGACAAGAAAAATATGTTAGACTTGAAAGAGATACAGGGTAGAATTTGATTGAGAAATACAGTGTATTGAAAGCCAACTCTAAAATAACAAATTTCAGAAGCAAATACAATATAGCTATACCACCATTAAAGCTGAATTGTGGAGTAGTTTCGAGTATGAATTTTCACTTTGCCTGAAGTTTATCCACAGTTGTAAAACTCTGAATTCAACTTCTGCTTGTCATCTTGAAGATTGTTTACCCAGTGAGTCTACTAGCAAGTGTTCAGAAGGCTTATGTACTTTGCTAATGGCTTATTTTAGATCCGGACAACTTTTTGATCACTTTTGCATTTCCAAAATGAAACTTATCATTGACTGAGAACCAAGGCTCCCTCTCTTTCTGTTTTCCTAAAGAGATATATCTCTAAGGTTTTTGTTTTATACCACTGGCTTTATGTATTAGTGGGTGGCTTGATTTTTTGATTCTGAAACACTGCTTTAGGTTTACAGAACCTCCAGGAGGATGGTATCTGAGACTCTTGAGAGAATAATAAAGAAGTGACAAGGGAAAGAAGTGGAAAATAATGAAGCAATATATTGTAGGGAATTGCATTTATTGAAGAACAAATATACGTGAACTTCACGTAACAATGCCTGGTATGTTAAAAAAAGTATTCAGATTTCAGCAAATATTTCAGCAAACTACACAAAGCTCTTTTATGCTGGGACTCACAAGTGCTGCAAGTTTCCAAATTTGTCTCCAAAACTTTGTTCTAGTTATGCTAGGAATATTTAGATTCAGCTAGATGTTGTCACTCAAGATCATCATCTCCAGCAAGCACAACTCTGGACTACTTGGAGACAGGAATGAATGAAATGACACTTCCATGAGAACTATGCATATTCTCACTGTATGCGCACGGAGCTTTCTTTACTATTCGTGTTTGAGTTGGTTTCCTTACAATTTATTCTGCTGTCTCGCAGCAGGCATTTAATTTTTATTTTTTATGAGCTGTAGTGTAGAAGAAGTAAGTTCTCTGTTTCTTGCTTTGATCCAATTAATTTCTTGCAACTTTTTTTCCACATGTTCCAGTCTGTTATGGATTTTGCTCTTCCCAGTTCAGCATCTGTAATTAAAAGAAATAGCAACTTCCAGACAGAAAGTGCTTTATTGTGTGGACTTTTAACCCTCCAGTAAGTTTTAGGCTTAGGATCTTCATAGACAAATAGATAAGTTACTGCAAAACTGTACTAGCTTTTCATCTTTAGAAGGCCTAATGAGTATAGTCAGTGAGACGCACTGTTACTTTAACTGACAGAGAGAAAAATGAATGTACAGAAATACATTTTGCAATGTTGTACAGGGAATTGAAGAGATCTGGGCTCAAATGTTAAAATTCCACAGTGTGTCTATGCAACACACGGTGATTGTTGACCTAGAGAGTTCTGAAATCAGAAGCAGTCTGAACATGTCACTGATGGCAGTGTTCAAGGCGAGGTTGGACAGGGTTTTGAGCAACCTGGTCTAGTGAAAGGTGTCCCTGCCCATGACAGGGTTTTGGAACTAGGTGATCTTTAACTGTTCCTTCCAACCCAAACCATTTTATGTCAACTTGGTCTGCCTACAGACGTGAAATAATCAATCTGATGAGCTGTTACACAAATTTGTCTGTACACTCGCCTCCTTCTGGCCCTGTTCCAACAAGTTAAAATTTTGTGAGTTGTCCTGGAGTTGTGTGTTTGAATTATTTCCATACTGAATGTAAATCCTGGGCATCCCACTGATTTATCTGTCTTCACTTTCACTGAAATCAGTCTGCTCTTGTCTATAAGGAGTTTCTTCTATTCCTCATGTGCTGCACTGAATAGTCCACACTGAGAAGATGTCAGGGGCTCTACATATTTTATTCCTATTGCTAACAATCCTTTTTTTAGATATCCATGAGAGATTTATGCCACCAATGCTGCATTTATTTGTGAGCACATTCATGTTAGAAATGATCAGATGCTATTAATTCCTTAACTATTACATTGTGCTGGGCTATTCTGATTGTAGTCAATTGTACTGATGTAAGTTTTCAGAATCAGTGGAAGATGAACTGGCCTATTAAGAATTACTAATGCCTTATTCTTGATCTAAGTTTTTCGTTGTTTTTTTTGTGTTTGCTTGTTTTGTTTGGATTTTTTTTTTTAGTTTTGTTTGTTTTGTAGTTCTTGGAAGATGATCAAGATTCCTTCCTTGCTTTAAAATGTGAATTATTCTGATAAACTGTTTATTAATTAACTAATTAATTAGTTAACTAACATTAATCCTCTGAAACCCATTTAATGTAGATTTTGATAATCTAAAAGCTGTAAGGCTTGATGAAAAACAGTCAGCATTTATCTTCTTCCAATATGTAGCAAATACTGAATCTTGATTTCTCAAGAAGAGTGGAAGAGAACTCAGCTGTGTCAAGTCTAGACATGTTCCCATGTAAGTTCTTTTCCAGAAGACTTGTAAACCACAGCCCATGGTTTCATCTGTGTGACCCAAGGCTCAGTTTGGTGCAGCACAGCTGTGGGGTCTTGGCTTAGTTTTACTGGGAAAAGAATTTTTAGCTGTGAGGAACACTGTGTGCTAGAGCCACGCAAGAAAAATAAAAATGCAGGCATCAGTGAAATTAGTGAGTGTGTTGGATGAGTCTAACACTGTAAAACTTGGTCCATGGTGGACCATCCCCGATCACCTGGAGTGGATATGCACGTCGGGGAGCTAGCAAGGCCACTCGTCCTGGCGCAGGCTGACCCCCTGTGTCAGGAGGAATGTGCACGGGAAAAGGAAGCCAGCAGGGCCACTCCTTGGGATGCAGGCGGACCCCCTGCGTCAGGATGATTTGGCACTTTTGGGGATATAAAAAACCTGGGGTTTGTGAAAGATCTAGAGAAGAAGAGAGGGAGAGAAGAGTAGGAGAGAAGAGGAGAGGGAGACGGGGGAGACGGATCCAAGCAGGCTTGGCCAGCAGAGATGCTCTGTATGTCAGAGTTTAGACATACAGAGTCCCTCCCACATTAATCTTTCACTTAGTAACATGTAGATCCTTACTATCCACAGTGTGTGTCAGCCAATAAATATTTGCTGTGTACTTTTAATTTCTTGATGCTCTGCTCACACAGTGTATTTGCGCACGGGAGAAAATACCTAAACAAACATGATCTACTGAGACAGGATTTGGGGAGGTGATTTCAGTCTCATGCCAGCCATCAGTGTCATATACATTGAGTTGGAAAGGTCAGAGCAAAGAATGAGCTCTTTTGCTCTTTGCAGTAACTCTACTTATCCTTCAAGTAGGTGCCTCTAAACTGGAGATTATACAGTATTTGCTCCATGCTGTACCCGTCTTACATGCTAGGAATCAAGCCCTGCACTGCTACTTGCTAAAGTACTACCTGACTTGTGCTGTAGTCCTGCTGGTGTTTACTAGTCTAAGGAAAGTCCTTTTAGCTTCAAATCAGCATTTTACATGTTTGTTTGAAAGTGATTTACACATCTTCTCCCAGCCCATCACTGACAGTGATTTTGGTGTTGTTGTTTCACTGAATGCATAGCTCATATGCGAATAGTTTATAAAAGTTTTCAGAATCACTGTCTAGCAGCAGCTCGAGCTCCGGTAAAGGACACAGCAGCAAGCAAGATGGTCTAACTGAAGAGGAAAGCCTGGCAGAACTGAAGATCAAAAACCTGATATGTTTTCCCAAACTGGAGAAGATCTGTCCTGTTTTGTTTAAAAAAGTAGCAAAACTAACACCCTTGATATTCCACTTCACATATCAGTCTTGTGCACCCTTGCAGGAATGATGGAATTAGTCAGATGTTTTACTTTTGCATGGAAGTTCCTTTAAGTGAAAACTTTGATTGACACTTCATAATCTTCAACAGTATGCATCAACCCTGCAAATCTATGCCCTTCTTGAAAAAGACAAAGTTCATTTTGTAGAACAGCCCCACATTCTTCAGGCATACAATGAGTCATATGTGCAGTCCAAAGAATATTTTACTTTAGGCTTTTGATCAGAAAGTCTTGCCATGTTGCTGCTTCTTAGAGTACACCTGGTAAAATCTATTATACGTTTTTTTTGCTTCACTGGTGATAAAAAGCCTCTGACAACTGACAATAGCAAGGCCGTCTGTCACTTTGAAAACCTGTATTTTTGGCTAAAGGAACAGAATCAACCTCTTTTACCCCAGTAAGGAATTAAAAAACACACAACTCTTCCCACTCATGAAACATGAAGCACAGAAATGCCACATAGGCCATCATGCTTCTCCTCAAAAGATCTCAAAGCACAGTACACACTGTATCGTTCACATTATTACAGCCAGGAGACTGAAGATCATGGAGGTTAAGTAACTGATGAGCATCAAGCAACAACCAGGGAAAAAGCCTGTGTCTCTAACACAAGTCTATTGTGCCAGCAACAAAGATGCACAGCATTATAAGTAACAAACTGATGTCAGTTTAAAGCTTCTTTTGTTTTTCAATAGAAGGAAGCTTTTCGTCAGGTTTCTAGCTAGCATTCAACTTTCATTATTAGAAGTAGAAACAAGGACTGAATCGGGGCTGAAACTTCAAACACTCAACATGCTTCAAACTTTGGGAACTTTTATTTCTGTCCATTACATGAAAAAAAGGTGGACATAAATATAAACAAATGTTTAAAAATCAGTCTTAGAGCATTCTGAGATTTCCACTGAACTGCTCACATTTGACCAGGTGCATCTGACTAAATGCCAGATCTTATTCTAAGATAAACACTCTGTGAAGAACTGTGAAGATATAGTTATAAAATCAACCAAGTCTGAAGAATAATTCAAATCACCCTAAAGTGCACATCTGAAATAGATCAGACCTTCAAATCCCACAAGCATTGACTGTAAAAAGAGGTTAACATGACTAGTTCAGCTGCAGACATCCACTGTCCAAAGACAGATGAAAAGTATCCCCTCACTTATAAATTCAAATACAATATCAAGGTAGTAAAGGACCAGGGCATCCACAAAGACAGTCCAACTAAAGCTTGTCCAAATCATGCCAATGATAAATTACACTGCACATGAAATAATAAGAAAAAACTATGCTGGATTATATTACCTTTATGTGGATCAACAGAGGAGCTTCAATGAAAATGAGTATTCAGTTCTGATGGTTCAAATTAAAAATTGTACTGCTAGAACTGAAGATATTCCATAAAAGGGCCATGAGGTAAGAGAACATACAGGAAATCTGTCATATAAAGAGTTTAAAAAGACTAGGATTGCTTACCTCTACAAGTTGAAAGAATAAAATAATAAAAGCCATGTTCACTGTGGCTGTGTCCTTGCTTGTCACACATATGCAGGGTGCCTGGGCATCTCTAGGTGGCCAGATGTGAGATAGTCACTCTGGGCTCCATTTAGACTCTATGAATAGACACAGAAAACTCTGCAGTTACTCATTCAACTTCTTAAGGGTATTCAGAAGGTGTGAGACAAACTGTACTCTAATAATTCCTTTCTCTTCATTGATAAGAAGTGCTAGATGGATAAAATTTGGGTATCTGACTTTCAGGTGTTTGAAACAAAGACAGATAAAATCATTTCTCTTTTAAAAATAATAATAATTAAAAAAAAAAGATAAAATGAAAAACATTACATGGATCTGCTTCTCCTCTGACTGCAAAAGTGAACCGTTAATCTTACTGTTGCATGAAGTGGATGATGCCACTAAAAGCTGAGTAAGATACCAGGAGAAACATGATCACTGGACAGTTAAAAAAATATCTGTATACATAACAAATTATAAACTTATACAGAAGGGTTGTAAAGATTCAGATTTGAAAATATTAAGCTAACTTTTAACTTCTATTGCTCAAAAGAGATCATTTGGGTTATAAACTGTAACATCATTTTTATGCTGATAAAGAAGACGGAAGTTCTCATTTCTGTCTCACACAGGATTTCCTCTTCTAGCTAGAAATTACCCAGTCTTAGTGATCAAATGCTATTTAGCATTGTCGTGGTTCAAGCCCAGCCGGCA
>NW_009936248.1:1845-4523 GCF_000696875.1 Nestor notabilis | reverse complement strand
ACCTTAGAGCAGCTCCAGGGCCTAAAGGGACACTGGAACAAGATGACGTGTAAGGTCCCTTCCAACCCAAACATTCTGTGATTCTATGATGATTCTGTGAAACCCAAGTGAGCCAGAAAATCAATGTAAACCCATGTTGAAAAACAAGGCCACTTCAGCGAGGACCCACGAGGGCACCCACGGAAAATGGCACCGTCCTAAGCCACATTCACCAAGGCCTGGCCATATGTACCACCACCTCTCCCCACCGCCAACACCGCATGGTTGTGCTGACACGTGCCTGCACTGCCATTGGCAGCACCGTACCCGCACAGGCAGAGAAGAGGCCTGCGACATGCTGCACTGCAGCTGAAGCAAACATGAGATGTTGGCCAACTCCTCCGAAAGCACCGTCAGATCTTTCATATCCACAGAAAGCAGATGGCATCACAGATTTGAAACCTCAATCCAAAAGAAGCATGCGTAGGAAACCACGCAGAGATAGAGCCTGGTTTGTTCAGAGAGGGTTTTGCGTTCAGCGTTGCGCTGGTGAAGAGACGTTCCAGCTTGTGTAACCTTTGTGCTCTATGTGCGCAGTTCAGCTATTGTCAGCCTTGTACAAAACTACCCACATCAATCCCTAAGGCTGATGAGACTTAAATATATCAGCTTTGGGATGAGGAAGGCTGAATCAGCCCCACTGGGATTCCAAGCTGCAAATTCAGTCGGAAGCATTTAAAGCTGAGGACACGGGTTTGAACTACTCAGTCATAAATACATGCCCTGATGCTCATTATTCAGGGCTATAATCAGGTTGGACTTCTTTTTTTGCCTTTGCAGGAGTAGATAGCTCACTGCTGCCTTAGGGAGATGAAAGAACATCATAGTTCTCATGTTGAAGAAGAGGCAGAAGTCATAAAGGATTTTAGCCAGAAATAACCTCAAGGAGCAACTCCTGAGAAATGCTGGAGACACCAGGAGAATGCATGGTTCTTGCAACCCGGGTACTTTGAAGGAGCTGGAATGCGAGCTGCAGGCACTGACAGCCTCTCTGGTTTCACCTTTCCACAACATTCACCATTTGCACTAAGAATCTCCCTGCAGTAAGAAGGTGTCCTAATGACATGCATGGATTTACTTGCCGTTGAGGTGGGATTACAGCCACAGTGGTGATTAGCTGTGCACTGATTGACTTGGACACCGTAGAGACTAAAATAAGAAGCAACCTGTAGATGTCTTCAGAAAGGTGCTGGAATGTATCCCGAAGAAATGGTGAAGCAGTTTGTGTCAAAGCCATTCTGGGGCCAGCTGGAGGCAAACCATGGCCTAATTAGGCCACATAGTTTGAGCAAGTCTAATTCACGAGGGGCAGTGGCAGTTTCTTCCAGCTGCTTTCTGTGTGTGTTTGATTTTCTTAGGTGGGGAAGCTCTGTAGAAAGATGATGCTGTGGTTACAGTGCATGACTGGTTCTGCTTTCATTTCCCACGTGGGTCTGGGCACATCATGCCTCTGTGTTTTTTGACTTTTCCTCCAGTGCAAAATGTCTTTTCTCCCAAGAGACATTCTGAAGCTTGAAGTCATTGCTTTTCAGTGACTTCCACACTGGATGTGCTGTGAAAGTATTTGAAAGTGATTGAAAGTATTACAGAGTTGAAGTAGAGTCTTCTGAAACCACGGTACAATAACACTGTACAATAACACTGAACAAGCGTTCCTTTAATCACTGTGTGTGACTGAGCAATACAGAGAACACTTTTAATCCGCACTTCGTAATAAATATTGAACTCTAAAAGCTAAATAATAAACCTCAGAGGCAGGGTGTTTTAAAGGTAGACTAGTAAGGAATAAGCAGGGCACCTGTGCCAGCGCCTCACCACCCTCACAGGGAAGAATTTCTTCTTAATGTCTCATCTCAATCCCCAAAGGAGCCTCATCTGCAAGAATGGGAAGGGAGTGGCATGTGTGTGCTCCGGAGGTGCCTGCTCGTGCATCGCCCCAGCACATCGGCTTGTGGTGAACCCCAGCAAACTCCTAACTGGGATTTGGGTGCTGCTGGGAGAGCTAAGCAGGGAGTGGGGCTCGCAGGGCTCCCCTCCACATCTGCCCAACATCGCATCTTGTTTCTCCTTTTCTTACAAATGGAGGTGAGAAGTGGAACATGCCGGAGCAGGGAGAGGTGAGAGATGGTGGATATTGAAAGGACTCTCTGCTTACAGGATTTGGAGAGGGGGTCCTTTATGGAGAGAATTTTTTAATTGTTGCTTTTTTCAGGAAAAAAATCCCAGTGCTCCCAAGCAGTTCCCAGCAAAAGCCCTGGTCTCTGAGCACTGTTGACTCTAATCACTTCAACACAGAGAAAAAGGAAGTGCTGTGCTTGTTAGACCTCCTTGGTTAAGCTTTAACTTCTTCTGCAGAGAAGTGTTTGTTTCCTTCCATCTGCTGCCTTTGCAAGGAAGGAAAATCAGCCTGTTCAGATACCAGGATGTTCTCCAGCATTTGCACAGCTAGCTGTAAACGAGAAACAATAACATGCATAAATTATCATACCTAAAAATACCCTGCGTGCCAGTCACACGTATAACCCAGCCCTGGAGCGACTCCTGAGTAACGTAAGACTGCATAAAGTATGCAGATACAGGGGATGTGGGCAGAACGGGGCAGCCGTGGCAGGCGATGCATGTGGCTGCCCCTCTTGCAC
>NW_009936248.1:0-1814 GCF_000696875.1 Nestor notabilis | reverse complement strand
TAGTTTCTTCCTCTCATCAAAACATGTTTTGCTTTTCCTGGGAGCTGCCGGCTGCCTCCTACATCTCTGTGCACTGTATCTGCCAAAGCCACTTGCACAGGAGATTAAAGTGAGAGCCAGATCCTTTGTGATCGACCCCCAGCATTTAAACCAAATCCATCCTGACACTGGGGCTGTGTCAGCAGCGTGGTAGGATGCTGTAAGGCTGATCCTCAAATGCCACAGCTCCCCACACCTCTGAGGGGACAAAACACAGCAGAGGCAGGGCAGGGATGGGTGATGGCTGTGCACAGGCCGCTCTGGCAGCAGACAAACCCAACAGCCCCAGGGCAGGACACGGTTGTTGCCCTACAGCTCTGCTGTGGGAGGTCCGCGGTGTCTCCTGCCGTCTGTCCCTGTGTGCTCTGTGCCTCCGGTAGTTGCTCCCTAGAGCCCCCCAAACCCGCGCCCGTTTCCGTGGTAACGCCGAGGGATGCGATGCGGTGACTGCAGGATCGAGGTGCTGGTGCTCACCGCCTCCTAAGCCCCGCACCACCTCTGGCTCTGCACACCAGGAGCTGCGGGTGTGCTGCAGTAACCGCGTCTGGGCTGAGAACTCTGGGTTTCCACCACAACTCCCATGTCGGCATCAGGTCAGGGGCTACGCTCACCAGATTCCCTGCACGCCGTTGGTGAATGAACAGCATGGGAAGTGTTCAGACCCCAGCCAGGTCCCAGTGGAGTCACAGCCCCGGTTCAGCTCAGTGCCTTGGTCCTGTGCTTATGAACCCACCAGTGCTGCAGTTCTGTCGGTGTCCATGGGACCAATCCCGCCAACACGACCCCAATGGGGACAGTGGAAAAGCTGTCTCACACAGAACCAGTGCACAGGCTGCCCTGCACCGCAGCAGGGACAAGGATGCTGCTGCTGTCAGCTCTTCACCCATCACCACAGCCACCGAAAGACTTCCCTGCCCGCTGGCTAACCACTGCTGATGCAAACACATGGCACTTTCAATTTACGTAGTGTCTGTAGCCTGAAACTCTTCTTGGGTCTGACCACAGCCGTCTGGCTATGGCCTGTCACACCCTTCATTCCTCATCCCAACCCAAACCAAGCCGGGACTTCACAGCATCCGTGAGGAGACAGTATGAGGAGCACTCAGCCAGGCCGTTTGAGTTACTAAAATGAGAAGGCACTGCACGGGCTGGACCCGAGCGAAGCAATTGGGATAGTATTTATTCTCCTAATGAAAGTGAAAAGCTGTCCAAGTGCAGTAAGAGCTTTGCATCTCAACACCGAGCCGAGACTGCAAGGAGAGCCCGGGCACGTTTCCATCACGGTTGAAGGCAGCCAGAGCAAGAGCAGAAAGGTCTCTTGGGGCTCCCAGTGCTGTCAGGAGCAGCACAGGCACCCGCAGGTCATGGTCTGCTCATTGTCCCTGCAGCTGAAGACCCAAAAGTCCCCAACATGCCCTGAAACCGGCCCTACAAGATGTTTCAAGTACAAGAGCTGCTTTTTCATGCCCGGCACACAGCTCATGGCTTCGCTTTAGGGACCAGGAGACACTGAAGAACCAAGTCAGGCAAATGCCTGCAGTGACCGGGACAGCTCAGCAGAAGCATGAAGGAATAAGGGTATTTCGCAGAAGCCCAGCCTGGTTTGTGTTGAAGGGACCTTAAAGCTCCTCCAGCTCCAACCCCCGCCCCGGGCAGGGACACCTTCCACTGGGCCGTCTTGCCCAAACACTTCATTACCGGGTGCATTTAACCACTTCTGTTAATTCTAACCCTAAACCCGGCGCTGGGGGGACGGGGCCGCGCTCGGAGCCACC
>NW_009936247.1:14256-31009 GCF_000696875.1 Nestor notabilis | reverse complement strand
TATGAAAATTAGCGTTTGTTTCTGTAATCAACAGGTACTGTCTACTGGAAGGCTAACAGGAGCAGCTAAATTAACAAATGGAAGAAAACAGTAAGAACTTAATCGTGAGTGCTAGGACAGTGTACGTTTGAGTCTTTGAGAGCCTTATACTTGCCATAGCTCACAACTACCCAGAAATTCTTTTTATATATCAGAAAACTTTTTCAGCGGCAAAGCAGTACAGCCAGGTTATAAGCAGCCCCTGAGTAGACACAAACAGTAGAAATTTTGTCTGTAGAAACACAGGGTTGACTCACTCTGCGTGTTTTATTTATAAAAGGTTGAATATTTGTAGTTATTAAGCCATACATAAGACTTGAGTAAAGGCTAAATTCCCATTTGACACAAGCTGTTAATATCTGCTAAATGTTTTGTTGCAGCAATGCAGAGTTTTCAGAAAGTTATTTTGTTTCTTGATAAAATTAATTTAGCTTGTATTATTGAATAAAGTAAATTTATTACTTTCCTGAGTATTAAGGAGGTGGTATAAACAGTGAATTTGACTTTTTCAGGTTTGGCTTAAGAAAAGGATGTTATTCTGATGTGGAATCTGGATACTCTCTTTATTCCACTGACTTTGGCAATCAGGTAATTGGATGACTTTTTAATACAGTCATCCCTGTTATTTAAAGAGAAGAGAAATCAGAATACCTTGAATAATAGAAAATGTTTTAATTTAGATACTACTGCATCTGTACTAGAAATAGTTCCTGCAAAGCTAAGCAGGAGCATCTCTGTACTACATCTTGCAGATACAAGCAAGTTAGCTTTGTATGCAGTGAGTCTGGCTATGACAAATCTCATTAAGGCACAGGATATATTTTGCAAACACACTGTTTATAAACAAGCATTGGCTGTGGCAGAAAAACAACCATATTTGTTAGGTTTAGTGCTGAAAAGAGTTATATGGAGTCACTGCTTCAGTGCTGTTTTTTGTGCAGTGTTAAGACAGTTATCTCCCAAATAGAAACAGGCTATAGATAATAGCTTAACTGTTCATGGAAATAAGAATAAAACCACATACAATCAATTACTAAAACATAAAATACGACAAATAGGCATGTGTACATCAACACAATTCACTTATTTTGCAAAATGTGCATGTTTGTAAACTTGCATGTAATTAAAAAATAACCCATGGAACATGACACATTTTTGCTGGTTATCAGTTATTCTTTTTCAGGTGACAGTGTAGGGAACACTCCCCTCTAAAATAATATCTTGGTTTACTGAAAGAAAATGGTGATACTTCTTTTCTGACTGCAGTATTCTTTGTGCAGGTTGATACTGTTCATAATGGACTGGACCGTTGTGCAGCCTTACTGAAGAATATCTTACAAAGCGAGGCTACAGGTTGTACCTATTGAAGATTTGTTACGTTTTTATTTTTTGTAAGACTGTTTTGATTTGTTTTGTTGACTAGTTTTCTTTCAACTAATCCTAGGAAGGGAGACTATGTATAAACAAGCTGGGAAAACAACTTCCATGAAAATTACTTCCAAGCCTTTGCTAACCAAAGGAAATACTTCCAAGAAGACAGGGTTGAAAAAAAACATTACTCCTGCACATGTACGAAAAGACATTGGTAAGTGGGCTTTCTTGGGCTTGCTTTTTTCTTCAATGACGTTGAGAGACTTCTCAACTTACATCTCAAAAACAACATCATCAAGGCTTCAGGTAATTGCTGTCATTTGCTATAGGGTGATCCATGGCTGGGTCTACAAAAGGACGTAGTATTGCTCATTGCCTTTTAGAAACCTTAAAAGTTTACTGAACAGATACTAAAATTCACAAATGTTTGGTCTTCATATATAAGGCAGAAAGTTGATTGTGTTTACAAACACCAACATCATCAAGTTTAGCTGGTAGGAAGTACGGAGGAGAATGATGATACCCGTGCCTTTTTTCTTTTGGACAGTGAATCATTAGAGCGCTTAGTCTTTGGGATACACAGCTATAAACTGTCCTGGAGTTAGGTGTCCAGCAGGCTTTTCTCAAAGATCAGTTTCTGGAAGCAGGGAAGTGTTGCAATAAATAATAACTCAAATGATTTAGTGGCCAGAGCATTTGAATAGAAAGGTAGATGGAGTGCTGTAGGTTGGGTTGCTCTCGGTTGAAATATTTCAATTTTTCTTAGTGTTTCTCCCTCTTTTCACTTCATTTCTTTTGTGTAATTTCTAGTCCAGTAGACAGGAGGGTTCTGTAGACTACCTATGTAGCAGAATATCCATTTTGTGAATTGTAGAAGGTGAGTGCATAGCTGATATCTTTCCAGCACTGTAAAAATACAGAGTTTTAATTATACCAAACATAAGAAAATTATTTTGGAAAGTGCTTTGGTATGGGCTATTCCAAATTGTTTAAAAGCTAGGATGCAGCTAAGCATGATTTTTAAAATTGCCTTTTAGAACTGACCTTTTATAGGATTAAATCTCCCTGCTTCTTTCAAGGACAGCTGTCTGTCCAATTGGTTTAGGTTGCTCTAAAAGAGCAAGAAAAAAATGATGGATTAATTTGCTGGTGAGTAAAAATCTGACTGGAACCCAGCTGTAGGATCTCTTACTTTTTCAAAGGAACCTGCCAGAGTCTGGCTGACAACACAGTG
Source organism: Nestor notabilis (assembly GCF_000696875.1). Classification (NCBI taxonomy): domain Eukaryota; kingdom Metazoa; phylum Chordata; class Aves; order Psittaciformes; family Psittacidae; genus Nestor; species Nestor notabilis. Next base: position 28,365 of record NW_009936247.1, on the reverse strand, counting down.
GATTCATATAGATCAAGAAGATAGACAACTTCAGCTGGATTTTTTGTTCTTTCTTTCTTTCTTTCTCTACAGTGCCAATATCAGATAGAAAACTTGCCTCATCCACCACACCTTCTACTGAGAATGAACTTCCCAGTGCAGCACAGAACCAGATGGTTCAGCCAATTCATGTGCCTTGCGGTCAACACTCTCCTGTGATGCATGAGAAACTGTGCGAGCATGTGCAAACTCAGATGTCTCTGATAACTGGCCAACCACCACACAACAGTAATGAAACTCCTACTGTAACTCCTTTTCCTACCTCAAATCACGGTTAGTAGAATTATGAACGTAGAACCTGCTATTTTACTGTATAAGTTTTGCCAAAATTGCCCTGATCTATAGGTGTCATTTTCTTTTAGGATGTCAAAATGTTACAGCTTTTAATTATCGATTACCTGCTTGCACATCAGCTCTGTCCCTGCAGCATTCAGCTGATCCCTTGTCTACTCAGTCAGTAAGTAAAAGCTTGATTCTGACTAATTAATAATGTCTAATTAATAAGCATTTTAAATTAGCACTGCCTATTTATTTATACTTGTAATGAAGTGCATGGGTTTTCTTGGGTGTATGTAATAATTTTCCTTAAAGAAAAATTTTGCATATTTCAACCTATAGTGAGGAACTGAATAAATAAATAATGAGAGAAAATGTCTACATAAAACTCATTTTATGTAGATACCAAAAAATGAAAGTAGAGGCATTTCAAGTGGCTGATTGTTTCTTTGTGGTGAATTCTGTAATGGATGGCAAACATGGAAGGTGCAGGAAATAATTAGTTGCTGTTAATAATTACATTCTCAGTAATGCACATTTAGGATTATTAACCAAATTCTGATAAAAGAAATCATGTTTCATATGTAGCTTTTCCCTGTCAATAATCAAGTTGGTAATTTTTTCAGACACTGTAATATGTTAGAGCCACATTTTAAAATACTTGTGTATTTCAGGGTATAGCATAGAACTAATGGAGAGTACCAACTGCCACCTTGGGAAATGTGGTAAAGGGCTTGCACCTTGAAACTGTGAGACTGTAGACTTACCTTCCATCTGCAGGCAGTCCATGTATAGCTAGTGCTGTCCTTGACTTTCTAGTTAAGATGTTGAAAGGTAACAGTGTTGTCTTTTATTTCTTCCCTGTTCTGCTTTGATTAAAAGAATGAGTGTTCATAATGGAAAAAAAACTCCAACAAAACACTGCTGAGGCTTTGTCTTTACAGAACAGCTGTAAAAGAATTGTGCTTTAATGTTGCCAATAACATCTAAGATAAAGATAATCTAAAGTAGATTTGCATTTTAATTACTCCCTAATATACTGGGAAATTAGGCAATGAATGAGTTGTAGTTGCTTTTATAATTTGCAAATAATTGCTCAAGACTATGTTGAGTCAGAGGTAGTGTTGTTTTGTATTTGGTTTTTATTTTTATGTTTTTGAAAAAATCATGTTAATTTTTTTGTTTAATAGAAATATTCTTTTATGTAGGATGTTCCTGTAGACAGTGGCAATGAATGTGTGCCAAAGATGGGAGGACCTGTGGTTTGCCCTGTAGTTTCTGCTGCTTCTACTACTGCTGTGCAAATACAGTCTGCTACTGCTCTTCCTAGTGTGATCCCTTGTATAGCATCAGGTGCATCAAGTAACTCTACAGTGCCTACATTGATCCCATCATCTTCTGGCAGAGAGATGACCCCAAACCACAAACAACAGATGAAAGAAGCAGATTTGATAAGATGCATACAAGCTCACCTGGCCCTGTTACAGTCACATGAAGTGATGAACAGCAGGACTGAACAGAAGTGCTATTGTCATTGTCCTGCAAAACATAATGCTTCAAGTAATGAGGAGGAGGATACTTCTGAAGAACACAGCGAGGACATGGTCAACAAAGAAGATGAGTTGAATGTACTTGACATAGCCCCAGAGAGAGATGCAAGCTGTAAGACAAGTTCTGTGAATAAAGTTCTAAAATCTAGAGAAGAAAGTCCAGAAGAAACAGCCCATCAAGTTAAGACTGTAAAGTATCTCCTGGGAGAGCTCAGAGCACTGATAACAGATCAAGGTGAGGACACTTTAACTATCTAGTAGATTGATTAAGTACAAATAACACAAGCTGTGTTGAATGAGCTCTTCAGTTTTTGGAAGTGGTATGCCTCAGATACGTGACATCTTACAGTGGTTTTCCACAACAGTAATAGCTTTGTATTCACTCTGGATAAGTCTGAAATTATTTTTGGGAGTATTTTAGTATTTTCATAACATCTAGAGTAAAGATTGTTTTCATTTCATATGCACTGTTTTCCCCTGAGAAAGGGAGCAGTGTAGACAGATTGCAACAACCATCCTGCCAAGTTGGTCAGAGACATGGTGGGCTGTGATTTATCCAGAACCTAAAGGATAGTTTTCATAGTCAAGCTTAACAGTGTACATAAATAAATATAGTTAAAAAGAAGAGGCACTTTTCTTGGAAAAAAAGTTGATACTACTATATTACTTTGTAGACTGCTTCATCTCATATAAAATATTACTGTCGTATTACAGGTTTATATGTCTTTTTTTTTTTTTTTTTTCTCCCCTCACCTCTTGCAGATGATTTGGAAATGTTAAGGTTGATGAGTGAAATAGAAGACTGCATATCATTGCTCCCAGTTGTAGTGGGAAGTACAAATGTGCAAGCTGAAATAGCACTAGCTTTACAGCCTCTCAGGAGTGAAAATGCACAGCTGCGTAGGTTAGTAACTGGTCACGGATTCTGTATTCACTGCAAATGCACCTAAAGCATCTGTAACTGGTCTTCTAAATTGAATATTTTATCATTGTTATGTGTGTTGCAGCCCTTTCATTCTTGTCTGTGCAGTATTTATATATTAGAAAGTGTGTTGGTAAGGCTGTATAGTTTAAATAACTCACACATGTCAAGATTTCAGTTAATGCTGATGTTTAGTAGCATCAGTTACATCATGATTGGGCCTTTGTCTGGGTGAGATCAATGTATCATTCTCTCTGAAAACTGCAGTACCAGGATAGTTAGTCTGCTTATATTCTTTTTTTAGTGGATTCTCAATGCAAAAATGTCTCTCATTTTGGGGGAGGTCCCAAATACGTAACTGGGTAGCATTTTATTTCAGAATAGAAAGACATTTAACAGAACTTTAGAAGGGTCTTTTGTGCTGAAGAAATACAGGAATGTAAGAAAAATGCATTATTAAAACTTTATGTTTCTGAAACACTGTGACATTGAATGCTCAGTATCAACTTCTTACCAAACTGATTTAAAATGCAGCAGTTTTGAACTTACTCTGAACTTTCTAAATTTGTGCTTTTTCACTGTTCACATTTAGGAGACTAAGAGTATTAAACCAGCAACTTGGGGAACGAGAAAGAAGTGAGAAGACATCTGGTCAGAGCTGCAACTATGAATGTAAAGTACTAATAGAAGATGATGCTTGTTAGGGGCATTTTTGTTAAAGCTTCGTTTAAATAGATACATACAAAGATATATACATAAAAATAAAAAATAACAGTATGTATTGTGGCCTTTAGTGGCAACTGAATTAAGTGTTGTGGGTCTAATCAGGTGACTGCGTTTGCATCATTGTTCAGCCTCTTTAGACTCCACATAGTGAGACTCAGCTCTTCAGCTGCTGAGCAGATTCTTTCCTTTTTTATCTCTTAAAATGAAGATGACAGATAATTAAGAAGAAAGCTTTACTTTTATCCCACTGCCTCAAAAAAATCCTCCTGTCTATAAGCAAAATTTGTATTACCAAAATAATTTTAAAAGTTAGTTAAATTTAGAAATTCAAACTGCACCACACAAGACACTTAAACTTTTTACATTTTATTTTTGCTAGTAGTTTCATGGCAGTCCTTGAATATGATGCTCCAGAGTCAATTGAAAGAATCACTAAAAGGCCTTGAGTCACTACAAGCTAAAAATGAAGAACTATTTAAAATAATAGAAAGTCAGAAAGAAGAAAATAAACGTCTTGCAAAGAATGTTCAAGATAAAGAAGTAGAATTGCTTGAAAACAAACAGCAGTATGACATTCATTCTACCAAGCTTAAGATTGGTACGTGTTTTGAATTTGTTTATTCTTCATTAGTATTTTAAAACTTAAATAATTAGGAAAATTCTTCTTGGCATTTTAGAAGTGGAAGAGGCATTAGCAAATGTGAAGAGCCTTCAGTTTAAGCTAGAAGCTTCAGAGAAAGAAAATAAGATTTTGGGTATAACGTTACGTCAGCGTGATGCAGAAGTTAACAGATTGCGTGAATTAACCAGGTATTGACATCATGCTTTTTAATTCCCCTCCTTCCTTCCCCCCACACCTGGTAACATCATGTTTGGACCTGATGTGTGCAGGAAGTTAAACAGTTGTTCTGTCTCGGTTATTGTTGATACTGAGTTGGAATGGCAGAATATTTTTTAGACGACACTTGAGATTCCGTAGTAGAACTTTAGCTACATCACACGCTTCTGTGACTACTACACTGACCACCAGATGGTAGTATAATGATGTCTTATTACATGTGTATATGCATATGCTATATATGTGAGCATTTAAACATTCATTTCTTTTGATGTACAAAGCAGAAAATGAGAAGAATTAGTTGTTGTTGTGGGGGTTTTTTTTAGTTTAGATGCAGTGGGAAGAATAATTCAGAGAAACATTCTCACTGGTTTTGATAACTGTTTCTTTATGCTTTGTAACAGTTTATTGACGTTAATTTAGTTCATTTTGTAGTACTCAGAGCAGGTAAACCAAGAGCGTGGTTGGGTTGTGCTATTTTGGTTACTTCATAGGCAAATTGATTGAAGCTGCAGGAAAAAAGTAAACTTGGAATTTGGTCACATGCTGCATTTAAGCTACATTTTATGTACATTTTATAATGTCTAGAGAGGGAATTATGATTCTAATTGTAACTTTGCTGCAGTCTAATAAATCTAAACTTTTGGTGTTATATGAAAGTTTTTAAATAGTTTTGTGGGGTTTTTTGTGACTATTTTTAAATCTGATTAATTGATCTTATCTTCACAGAACCTTGCAGGGCAGTATGGCCAAGCTGTTGTCTGACCTCACAGCAGACAACATTAGACCCAAACCTGAAAAAGGTCTCTCAAAGTCCCTTTTGGAAGACTATGAAAAGCAAATGCAACCTGATCCATTTCCTGGGAGTACTTCAGTAATCACTTACCTACAAAATCTAGAAATGGATCATATTTTGACAGATACAGAACCTCAATTCTCAGATAAAACTGGAGAATTAGAAATGCAAAATCTAGCCTGTGAAAAGTTTGCTGCTGAAGGAAGTAAAATAAACAGCACATTCTCAGAAGTAGCATCAACTCCCAGAACACTACGAACCTCACTGAAGCAAGATGCAGAAACAGCCAGTGATTCTGGGACTTTACTAGATGACCAAAACAAGTTGGATGAGACTCTTTATATTGCATTGACTAGCAGTGCTGCTATAAAGCAGCAGCCAATCTCTGAAAGAACTGGTGCACAACCCCAGGGTAGAGGGTCTTGTAAGATGTTGGACTACCACCGTGAGCTTTCAAACTCTATGCAGCAGAATGGGTGTGATATCTCAAAGGATCCAGCTGTTCTGGATAAATTAAGTGCTGGGTACAGTGTGAAAAAGACTATGGAAAGCTCGTTTGAAGTTACAGGGGATAAAGTGAAGCCAGAAGGAGAAAAAGTCCAGATGAGGCCCACAGGCATTCCAAATGGAGCTGCAAAAGACTCCACAGATAAACCAGACCAACCTCAGCCTGGTACATACCCTCGCATACCAGTGCTATTTCTGAAAGAGATTTCTCAGAAGAAAGGCAGTGAAATAGCTGATTTCAGTTCCATTTCATTTGATGATATATCTGGGAAGTCTGAGTGGAGCGCATCCTCTTACTCAACGTTTACTTCTCGAGATGAAGAGGACTTTAAAAATAGCTTAGCAGCCTTGGATGCCAACATAGCTAAGTTACAAAGAACTCTGCAAAACAGTATGATGAAACAATGAGTATGAGGAAGCCAAATGGGGTGCACTTGGTTGGCTTATTTAGGTTTTTCTGAAGTGTACTAATAAGCATGGTACTGCTACAATTATTTGTATTTTTGATACGAAATGACTGGCTCCTAGCTGTTTAAATTATGGATGGCATTTGTTCTTCATTAAGCTGTGGTGCTGCTTGATGTGTATATCTTGAAATAACTAGATAAAATAACTAAATTATGACTTGGTTTTATACTCTTTCATTGCAAAATTAATTCTTAGACCTGCACACTGGTCTAAGTGTCTAGAAAAATGCCTTTTCTTAAATTATGACTTAGGTTTATATTCCTTAATTGCAAAATTAATTCTTAGAATAGCGCTTTATAGCTGTTTAAGAAACCAACAAACTGTTGGCAATACAGTTTTCTATTAAATGATAAAGTACACTTTTGTGCTTTTTCTGTGTGCTTTTTCAAAGTAATAAGAACAGCATTGGGAGAGATTTGAAGTCAGTTGTGATAAAGAGAAATTTTAATTTCATTATCATTTGATTGTTACAAAATTGGATGCATAGTTATTGTCCATGGTTATAACTGCGTGTTTCAAGAAACTAGCTCCTTGCTCTGGTTTACCATGAAGGTATGCAAACAGTGGTGTCAACATCAAAGAAACAGGTGAACGTGACTTCTTGTTCAGCTGCATTGCTTCTTAATCCAAATTGGATTTTATCAAGTGGCACAAAATTGAGTGGTTTAGGGTTGCTCAAGAATCCTCGTCAAAGGTGAATAATTTTACAGTAGTATTAATAGAGTGGGTTTAATACGAATTTATAGAAGCATGACTTAACAGTGTTTGATGGCAAGGTTCACTCTGTTGCTTACTACATGGATGAAACATACAAGGAAAATGGCGGTAAAATCAAGCTAAAATGATTATACAGAAACCAAAGGCACAAAAGGGTAAGGGAGACCCTCTCAATGAGTCTTGAGGTTTGGAGTAGATCCCCATAATTTCTAAACTCCTGATGGAGCCTAGGTGCTGCTGGGTCTAGTCGTAGTCTCAGACTTGGTCAGTGGTATGTATGTGAAGGGTTACAAGAGTACCACTTCACCACAGGTAGGATTTTTACATAGCTTTTACCTCGCAGCAATCTGTGGATCTCAACATTTACAATGTGAGTCGGTGCCTTGAACGTAAGTGTCCTGCCTTGACTAGATAGGCCTCTCAAAGTTGGTTGGTTTTTTAAAAGAGAAACGTGGGTGCAGAAGATTAAATTGAATGTCCTTAGTACTTTTTTTTTTTTTTTTTTTTTTTTTTTCTCCAAAGAGCAGTTGGAAGGTACCATACACGGGTAAGAGGTTCCACAGGTAGAGGCCAGGGTAGAGCTAGCTACAGAGTAGCTCTGCAGGAACACTGGGAGTTGCAGTTGCTAAGTCAGGACAATGCTGTTCCCCCAGAAGAATGCAGCCACAATACAGGATTTGCAGTGTATGGTAGACCTTATAAAATATATGAAGTAATCCTTTTTCTCTTATCACTGATAAAACTTAGTTTTTGGTTTTGAGCATTGTACTTCAAGAAAGAAGTTAATTAAGCAGAGAGTCCATATGAGCGCAAGGAAAGAACAATCAAAATTCTGTTCCTTTCTACGGTTCTGTTTTAGGTCATAGTTTTTACTAATGTTAAGAGAACATTATACCAGTGGATGAACATGGAACAGACTGATACTGAGAAACAGAAGCAGTAACAGGCTTCAGCTGGCACAAAGGAGACAAACTAGGCATTAGTGAAAGCTGGCAAACCAATAGAGTTAGCAAAGCATTAGAATATACAGTGTGAGGAAGTCATGGACATTCCACAGTTGTTGAGGTGTCAGACATTTGTTAGGCATAAATACAGAAAGTCTGGACAGAGCCACCCAAACTGGCTCACATAGGAATAGGAGGGGAGAGGGGAATTATTCCAGTCTGTTGTTCTCCTTGACAGGGCTTTCCAGATCTCAGTGTCAAGAATACATTTTTAGTTACAGGTGTGAGAAGGGGGTGTTATTGCTACCATTCCTTCCTCTTACACCCTTGAAGCACTTAAATGCTGGGTTTTGTGTCTCATGGTTTTCCAGAGTAAGCAACAGTATAAAGACCCGAATTGAAGACTGCTTTTTCTGTGGTGGTGCTATTTTTTTTTTTTTTTTTTTCTCCTAAAAACCACTATGTGCTTCCTGGTTCTGGGCTCTTCTTTTGTGTTTCCATGGAAGATGAGAGTCTCAAGTTTTACCACTTTGAAGAATTTATTTTTTTCCATGGTGACTTGCTTGAATGAATGCATTTTGAACTTAACGCACTGTCCATGCATTGTGCTGTGAAGTAGTTCTGTGATTATTTTAGTTACTGGTAGCTGAGCAATAAGAAGGTATGAAGACAACACATACTGCGAAAGATGCCAACTGGCACTCCTGCTTCGAAAAAGGAAAGTCAGACTAAATACTGACTTCAGTGATTTAGAATGCTTCTAAGGCTTGGCCTGGATTTCTTAGTACTCTTGCACTACTTGTGCTCAAATTCAAAATAAGGTTGATGGTAAGAAAGTGAACAGGTTTTAATTACTTAACAAGCAGTTCAGTATGGAAGAAAAACAAGAATTCATGATTTCGTTATGGGTTAAAGACAAACTATGGTAAATCCTAGTCTTTGAAACTCACAAGAAGGCTGAGAAAAGATTGGAAGGATAGTCATTAGTAGACACACTAATTCAGTTTTCTTCTTGCAGCTACGACTTACTCCATTTGAATGAGGATATTTATGCTGGCCAAAGCTAGTTGCAATCTGTGTAAAGCAGCTGTGGTGTCAAGATGTCCAGGTATGTTCTCTCATTGAGAACATTTGCACTCACTTTTATCTCAATGGGGGAAGATGTTACGCCATCTTACTTGTCTCCTATTCATCATTACAAAGTTCAAAGAGTGAGATGACTACTGGAAAATCTTTCTGGGGTAATGGGATATGAGGAGGTTTATAATGTGTATCCTCCTCTTGGAGGAGAAGCAAAAAACAGGAAAAAGGAGTCTTTAATACAGTTCTATGCTAAGTAATGATAGTGTACTTTCAGTATTTACAAAGATTTACAATTGAACCTTATAAGGCCAAGTTGAGAAAAGCACAACTAGTTGGGCTGTGGAGTTCTTATTAGAGGAAGCTAGCTGCTCATACAAACAAGTGTTCAGCGGAACTTTCCAGCTTGGCCAGCAAAGCTGCTGTCAGGTTCTGTTCATCACTCTTACCAGTCTCCAAATATAAGGGCTATAGGAAATTTGCATATTCAATATAAAATTATTGTTCTATGTTCAGTAATAGCTGCTGTGAAACCTCCCCTGTTCCAAGGATTAATTTACAAGCTCAGCAGGTGTGTTCATGTAGCCTTTTCTAGGTTTTTATTTTAGCCGCAAGAGAGAAGATACAGGAGTTTCATTTTTACAAGCATATTCTGTGAAGTTGACATTGCACTTGCCAGTGATGTGGAAAGGAAAGGAACTCTTCAAACACATTTTATCAAGCCCTTAACAGTCATTTTCCTTTTGTGTACCCTTTTCCTTATGGAATAGGGAAAAGATTGGGCAATACTCCAGAATCCTGAATACCTGAGTTTAACCCATATAATTCCTTGCTCTGACTTCTCAAGCAATGATTGTAATCCAGTGTCTCATTCAAAGAATTGGGGAATGTTTATACAAAGGATTGCTGCCTTAGTACTGTGTCCAAGTTGATCAAAGACATCACAAGAAACAAGGAAGCCTTATTGCTGAAGTGAAGCCAGTGCAGCGTCTGTGTGTGTAAATAGTCTACCTGGGACATCATGTATTGTCAGATGGCAACATCATTCAGCTCTGTATGGAAGGAAGGTATGACAGCTCACAGGGCATTTCACAAAATGACAGTAATTGCTACTGGTACTTCAAGTACCTTTGGTAAGTTATTGACTTACGTCAGCATCCTTAGCAAGGGTTGAGTTGCTGGAGCCGGTCCAGAGATGGGCAAAGGAGCTGGTGAAGGACCTGAAGCACAAGTTTTATGAGGAGTAGCTGAGGGAACTGGAGTTGTTCAGTCTGGAGAAGGCTCAGGGGGGACCTTATCACCCTCTACCTGGAAGGAGGATGGAGAGAGGAGGTGGCCAGTCTCTTTTCCCAAGTACCAAGTGACAGGACAAGAGGCCTCAAGCTGCTCCAGGGGAGATTTAGATTGGATATTAGGAAAAATTTCTTCACAGGGAGGATAATCAGTCATTGGAACAGGCTGCCCAGGGCTGTGGTGGAGTCACCATCCCTGAAAGTGTTCAAAAACCATGTAGATGAGGCCCTTAGTGTCATGGTTTAGTGGTGGCTTGGTAGTCCTGGGATAGTGGTTGGACTTGATGATCTTAAAGGTCTTTTCCAACTAAATGATTCTATGATCCTATGCAGTTTGAAGTTCAAACACCAAACTGCCTGGGACATCATGTATTGTCAGATGGCAACATCATTCAGCTCTGTATGGAAGGAAGGTATGACAGCTCACAGGGCATTTCACAAAATGACAGTAATTGCTACTGGTACTTCAAGTACCTTTGGTAAGTTATTGACTTACGTCAGCATCCTTAGCAAGGGTTGAGTTGCTGGAGCCGGTCCAGAGATGGGCAAAGGAGCTGGTGAAGGACCTGAAGCACAAGTTTTATGAGGAGTAGCTGAGGGAACTGGAGTTGTTCAGTCTGGAGAAGGCTCAGGGGGGACCTTATCACCCTCTACCTGGAAGGAGGATGGAGAGAGGAGGTGGCCAGTCTCTTTTCCCAAGTACCAAGTGACAGGACAAGAGGCCTCAAGCTGCTCCAGGGGAGATTTAGATTGGATATTAGGAAAAATTTCTTCACAGGGAGGATAATCAGTCATTGGAACAGGCTGCCCAGGGCTGTGGTGGAGTCACCATCCCTGAAAGTGTTCAAAAACCATGTAGATGAGGCCCTTAGTGTCATGGTTTAGTGGTGGCTTGGTAGTCCTGGGATAGTGGTTGGACTTGATGATCTTAAAGGTCTTTTCCAACTAAATGATTCTATGATCCTATGCAGTTTGAAGTTCAAACACCAAACTGAACTGAAAACCAAATGCTTTTGCAGACATATTCTGCTTATCAGGACACAGAGTGGAGAGATCGTTATTCTCCAGCTGTACTCTTAAAAGATTTTCATGGCCACACACAAGACTTGTCATGGTGCACAGCCACACAACAACCCCCAGGCTTGAAGTGACACCAATAGTATTGCAAGTTCACCAGCAATGACACGTGCTGAAAGTCTCCTTTTGCATGCACGTGAACATCCATTACTGAATTTTTTACACTGTGCTCCAAATATAGTGTTAAAATGTTACTTTAATGACTGGAAAAAGAGCAGCTTAAACTAGTTAAAGCGTAGTGGCCATCTGTGCTACAGTTGATATTATGTGGTTTATAGACTCTTTAAGCATTTGCATGTCTAAAGACTACTTAGAAGTATTGCTCCTTTTAAGACTCCTGATTTTGTCCAAGTCCATGATGAATTCTGGCCACTTGTCTGCTGCAGTCATACAGCCAAAACATATATTTTCTTACTGCCTCCTCCCAGATTCTGTTCTGTATTTAGAAGCTTGCAGTGATGGTTTTGGACTTGCAATTACGTTATTAAGCTAAGTGTAAAATATTTTTCTTGGCATAATGTAGACCATAAATAGCTTTATCATCAGTTTCAGGTTCTCTTTATTCCCCTAGGGAATGCCAGTTCTCCTTCATAGTTAGTCTCAGAACTAAGATCATCCCAACATCACCCTTGCCCCAATGCCCCCTTTCCAAGAAACACAAGCAAAGCTGGGCCAAGAACTCTGCTCTGCCTGCCCCAAGACTTGAGATAGACAACACAGAATTATTGCTCTGTGCAGATGTTCCCATACATTCCCTCAGCCTTCATCCCCCTTCCCTTCCCGTCTATGGGGATGCAGCATTTCACCATGGCATTGAGCTCTCTCCAGCACTAGCATTGTCTTCAACCAAAGTTTGCATTTCTGTTCAAAGAATTTTTCACCACGGCATTTTTCTCTCTCACACTGGTCCCTGGGCCTGAGCTTGAAATTTAAAAGCTACTGATTTTCACCTGTCCTCTGTACCAGCAAGCACATAGGAACGTTCCCAGTCCAGCTTTTAAACTATGACCCTGTGTGTGAGAGCCATGGAGTCTCCCTGTAAGTAATGAAGCTAGATCGTAAGTGACTACTTTCATAGCAGCCATTGACCAAGGAATGACAAGCTCATATCAGATTTTGAAGTGAGTTCTTTCAAAAGCACCATTTTTTAAAAGGACTGTTCATCAACAATCCAGTTTGCTCAGTGTAACATATACTGAGCAAATGTAGGCATTTGCCTGTTCAAGCTTCCTAGTTCTTCCCAGGAGCATTCCTGAACAGGGTCCTGCAACAACTGCTGTGCTGTTGAGAAGCCCCCGAGATGCCCCACCTCAAGGAGTCACAGATACCTACCTTCCCTCTGCAAGCACAGGCAGCAATGCCAACAGCAATGGCAGCTGAGACAATAGCCAGCAGCATGTGTATGGACTGAGGAATGGCCCAGCCCCGTTCTTTTACTGTGTTTGGTGAATGCACACTGAACACTCCCTTGCAGGCTAGCACTGTCTTCACTTCCATCTCTGCTAGCTGATAGCCTGCCCCTAAACCAAAGGGTTAAGATCGTCCTCTGAGAAAGCACTGCCTCGAGCGCCAGACTCAGAGCACATTCACTAAAGCAGAGCCTCTCTCCTAGCAGCTGGCTGTGGAAACAAGCAGGAATCATCACCACAAACCCACTGAAAAGACTCAGACACCATTCATGCAGACTGTCTCAGGCCATGTACGGAAGAGCTGCTATTGTTAGTGCCACTCAGGAAATATTCTGGGGAGTGTGTAATTGTTTACGCTCAGATTCTTTTATCAACGCTTAATTAGCTGCAGTTACAACACATGTTCATCATTAATATTTCAAGTGACTGAGACGTTTGTTAAATCTATTCTGTCGATCTTCTCAGAAACTTCCACCAAAGGTTCCAAAAGTGACAGAACATAGTCCTAGTGCTTGCAGTACTAGCCTCTTCTTGCTTAAGGGTCAAGTATGATCTTGCATGACTTCTACATTCTGTGACAATACAAAAGAGACCATTTCTAAAAGTTATCTGATGCTGATTTAATTTTCTTCCTTTGTAAACAGCTCTGGGCATTTCTAGACACTGTTTTACCCAGCTACAACAAAAGCCGTTGTCATGCGGCCGTGCTGCAGAAAATGGTTGCTTTGGATTTGGCCACATCTTCCAAATACGCTGTTTCATCAGTCGTTTCATCCCACAGGAGCCACAATGAGAAACATTTTGCTTCTAAAATCCAGAGACCACTTCTAAAAGTCTGGAAATTTTTCCCCCAGTTGGCTTCTTCAGCTGATCTTCTCTGCCGAAGTAACTGAGCAGCAGCTTCTTTATCTTTTAAATAGGAACATACCTAGCCTAAATTTACTGAGAGTGGTTTTCCTTTTACAGAGACCTGGGAGAACAGCAAATGAAGGTCATTTTACAGTGCCTGGGTTTTGCTCAAAAATCAGTCAGGGTTCCAAAAATTAGCAAAAAAATACCCTTCTCTTTTTGAAGATTACTCTACAGGCTTGCAAGGAGACTCATTACTTGGGTCACAAAGCTTGAAGTTGATCATTCTCAGCCTATGCTCTAGACAGCCTGGCTGTGTAGTATGCCTAGTCACTAAAGATTTAATGTTTGTGGTTTTGCAGGATTTGAAAGAAGTTATTCTGACAGTTTAAGGAGACATTAACTAGTCTTCTTGTTCCCATCCACCTCTTGCAAATCTTGACGATTAAATCAAGATTACAATGAGTGCACTCCTCCTGTGCATTATTGCAGTTACGTTTGGTGAAACCTGGAAACGTCATTTTGGTAACGTTGAGAGGACTGCACTTTTTTTTTTTTTCTGGAGCAATTGTGCATTTCTTGGTCTAATCTTTGTGGCTTTATGCTTATATATTAAAGC
>NW_009936247.1:0-14225 GCF_000696875.1 Nestor notabilis | reverse complement strand
CTGCTGAACTTCTTTCCTTGCAAATACCATGTTGTACATGGTTCTGCTCCCACTTTCCTTCCAATTAAATCAGTACTGGGGTAAGAGTCTTCCCCAGTTACACACCGGAGGAAACAAACTCTTACTATAATGACATCTGAATGTCTGTGGGTAGTTCATTATAAATCACACTTCTAACTTCCGAGGACACTCTATTTCCAAGCCAAGTTCACCAAAGAATGCTCATAAAAGTTTCTATGCTTGAAATCAGTGTCTGGGTTCGAAGGCTGTGAAGGCACTCTGCATCTCAGTTTTAGCTTCAGGACCTGTATTTATTAGATTATTCAGTGCTTACACTATTTAATAGAGAAACTAATAGCTGAAGGAGTGCTTTAACTAAGTTTGCAGTTACTCTGTTCTTCCTACTCCACCCATAATTGATAATAAATTGCAATATTCTCGCGCTTCAGTCCCAATATGTTTACCGAAGGATTCCATTACTCTGGGTAATATTAGGACTACTACTAGAGGGGTAACCAGATTTTATTGAAAAGTGATTTTTTTCTGTAGGTGAGGGGACTTTAAGGGTTCTCCCAGAATAGTTAAGGAGAAAGATTTAACTCCATAGTCTTTAGCTTCCTTTGCTGAGGGCAACAAGTATTTTATCTACAGATAGAGCGCAACCAGCGATAATCACCACACTGAAATCTGTTCAGCCATTAGATGCGTGCCCTGTGTATTAATTCAGAATCACTGTATTAGTCTTTTGTCATCAATTCCCCTGAGGGGTCAGTACCAGGATGACGTCTCCTGGTCCACTTCTTACAAGAGAGAGTTTTCCTATGTACAGAAAAGGTTGACACAAATGAACAAAAGTTTGAGACTTTGTGATAAATGCAGGTTTGTGTGTCTAGTGCTTCTGGAACAATGAAAGCTGTTTGCTAAGCCGACGTACTTAGATCAGTCATTTATCATAACACCGAAGGGCTGCCTTTTCACAACCATTCAGAATCTGCTTCTAGTCAGATCAAGGGCTGATACTTATTAGTGAAGCTAGTCACAATCCAAAAAGATATGAAACTGAGGCATGATTTTTAAATACAAAAAAGAAAGAGCTGTTCTCCCCCTTTTCAGTTACGCACTAGCTATAACCTGTATCCAGTAACAGGAAATTAGTTTTGAAGAAATGCTGTAAAAATCATCCCAGCAATGTGGCCTCAATGCTATAAGCTAGAGAGATTTCTTTGGATTTTTTGAAGATGAAAGCTTTGCTTTCCTGGTCACTTTCTCTGTCACTGCATAAAGGCAAACACAAATCACTGCCTTAACCCTGATCACAGAGATAAGCTCTGTATAAAGCTGAATATATTTAACAGTGAGAGCAAAATGAAGAGTTTCCTCTTACACATTTCAAAACTAAGTCATTGAAATTTATCACTATACCTCTAAAGAGGCTTCATATATAGTGTAAGAATACAGACAACTTTCCACTGAAGTTATCATTACACTGTATATTTTCAATGAAGCAAAGGCTTTGGAGATTAGACAAAGACCTAAGAAATACAGAACAGTAATTGAAAAATTTTGAAATCTTACCCATAAAACAAGTCAGGAAAACATAAGCATGCTTTAACCGTAGCAACCAATTTCTGGACCCTATACCTTCATCTTACTGCTAACCATTAAACCACACCTACAAAATAATACATAAAATAAAGCCTAGGTTTATTTGTTGAGACAGGTATAAATTAAAACACTCCACCACATTCTGTTTTGACTGGCAGATGGCAACACTGCTATAGGGTCCCAGGAGCTAGCATTCAGGAACAGCTCCTGATAGCTTTATATTACTTGTTCTAAGGAGTTCCTTGAACATTCCCACTTTTTCTAATTAGACTGAGCAAGGAATTATGGTTAAACATCCTGTTAAACTAGTTTTCAGCAGTAATTTTAATAAGCATTTTTCCTTATGTAATTGTATTGCTTGTCTGACAGTGGGACTCTGGCAGCAATCTTTTACCTGAGCATTGCATGTACCAAACATATTTGTAGGAAATCATGCTTTTGTCCTATTTATTGTCTTTAACAAATACATTTTGGAGAAAGACAAGCTTGAAAAGATGCGCTAGACTTCCAGAGAAGGTGTGAGCTGGTGACTGTGACGGTCCTGGTCTTTCAAGAGAAATTCCTACGTAGAGCTGGAGCTGCCTGGGAAAGGTCTTTCTCCTGCACTGCTGAGCTCTGATGCTGGACCTGTTGCCTGCATCATTACATTTGACATGCAATTTTCCTGAAAAGCTCAAAACAAAGTGAAGATTGTACGTTTTGTAAGACATACACACAGTAAAAACTTGCTATGTTATGTGACTAAAGTGCTTTGATTGTTTTTTTTTATATGACTTTTGAAGCTCTGTTGCTTTCCTGGTATCATTCTGATCATCTGAAAACTCATATAAGCTCTAAGATTGCAAGGTAAGATAGTACTGCCTGTTTTATTAGAGATATGTATCTAGGAATACCATCTCTTCCCTCATTGCTCAAGGAAAGGGCTTGGGCCTGACTTACTACAGTCACAGTGAATCGCAGTGAAAGTCAGGCTGGGATTAAAAACAGATAAGAGAGAGCGAGAGAGAATCAGATGAGATAGGGAGAAAATTTCTTTATTAGATAAAGGAGGAAAAAGCATTCTGCACAATCCACAGCAGCAGACAGGTGACTGGTTAGACTTTTTGTCTTCGCATTTCCAGGATGGTTGAGTCACTGAAACACCTAAGGGACAACTTCACAGTTAAATGTCATCACAATTTATATTCTTTTACTTTTAGACTTCTCATCTGTAATTTTATTTTCAAAGAACTGTTGCTAGAATGCTTTTGTTTTTTTCTTTAAGCACGCCTGGACCTACAAAGGATTCCAGTTAGCTCTAGCAGGCATGAGGTATGCCGTTTCTTTGGAAACATCAAATCTAATTAAAATGGTAGTGCAGATATAATGCCCTTGGGTGCCTGCAACCTAAGATATATGTGGGATGCTAGGAGATAGGATAATTTCTCATCAATCTGTAAAGGTCATTTTGGAGACTAGTGGCATCACCTTCCAAGACACAGAGAAACCAGACATAATAATGCCCTCAGGCAAGGGTCAGCAAGTGGAGAGAGAACCAGTGGCATCAGGAAGCCCTAGGCTGTCATCATCTGACACTATTTAAATGTTGTTAGTGACTGTTTGACTGCTCCAGTAGGTGTAATTTTACCCAAACAGTTGAGTAACTTCCCTTTGCTTATAAGTAAAGTTCCAGCCCCTACACAATCTCCTCTGATAGGGTTTCAAGATGCCAGTCCTATAGCAGTGATCAAAGTCCCCACACCTGAACGCAGCACTCCAGAGACAGCCATCCCCAAGGCATCTAGGGAGCCAGCCCCCCCTTGACAGTCACACCCTACCCACATGTGCTGGTTTTGGCTGGGTTAATTTCCTTCATAGCAGCTAGTAGGGGGCTGTGTTTTGGATGTGTGCTGCAGACAGTGCTGATAACACATCATTACTGAGCAGTGCTCACAGAGAGCCGAGGCCTTTCTGCTCCTCACTCCACCAGTGATAGGCTGGGGGTGTACAAGGAGTTGGGACGGGACACATATGAAATCATGCTCAGCATATAAAGCTGGGGGAAGAAGAAGGAAGGGGGGCATATTTGGAATGATGATGCTTTGTCTTCCCAAGTCCTTGTTATATGTGATGGAGCCCTGCTTTACTGGAGATGGCAGATCACCTGCCTGATGATGGGAAGCAGTGAGTGAATGTCTTGTTTTGCTCTGCTTGTGTATGTGGCTTTACCTTTACCTGTTAAACTGTCTTTATCTCAGCCCATAACTTTTCTCAATTTTACCCTTCCAATGCTCTCCCCCATCCCACTAAGGGAGGAGTGAGCTAGCTGCTGCGTAAGGCTTAGTTGCTGGCTGGGGTTAAACCATGACACTCCATCATTGGTACCCCTCCAGAGTACTCATTGTATTTTGCACTCCATTTTCTGTTGCCATGCCATATTGCTGCTCGTTACACTGTTCACAAAACTTTTAAGCCTTCTTTTTTTTTTTACTAGTGGAGCTTCCCAAGGTCCTTCCTACCCCTTGACAAGATTATTTTCTCTTAGATCTATTAATTTATATTTTCCAAAACTACATTTTCCTTCTTTCATTGTTTTCTAGACCTGATTCTAGTTTCTTTGCAACAATTCCCTATGTACCATAAACTTAAGTTTAATTATTTTTCTGTTTTCTCTCCCTCTAAATATTTTTTTAAAGTTTAGCTTGGCTCTTCATCACAGCATCCGTGTTTCCTGACTTTTAAAGAACTTTCAGTCTGACTACACCTGGGCCGGAGCAACCCCAGGCACAGCTACAGGTTGGGCGGAGAAGAGATTCAGAGCAGCCCTGCGGAGAAGGACTTGGGGGTGGTGGTTGATGAGAAGCTTGACATGAGCCAGCTTCAGTGTGCACTTGCAGCCCAGAAACCAACCGTATCCTGGGCTGCATCAAAAGAAGCGTGACCAGCAGGTCAGAGGATGTGATCCTGCCCCTCTACTCTGCTCTTGTGAGACCTCACTTGGAGTATTGTGTACAGTTCTGGTGTCCTCAACACACAAAGGACATGGAGCTGTTGGGGCAAGTCCAGAGGAGGGCCACGAGGATGATAAGAGGGCTGGAGCACCTCCCGTATGAAGAAAGGCTGAGAAAGTTGGGGTTGTTAAGCCTGGAGAAGAGAAGGCTGCGTGGAGACCTCATAGCGGCCTTCCAGGATCTGAAGGGGGCCTACAAGGGTGCTGGGGAGGGACTCTTCATTAGGGACTGTAGTGGTAGGACAAGGGGTAATGGCTTCAAACTTAAACAGGGGAAGTTTAGATTAGATCTAAGGAAGAAGTTCTTTACAGTGAGGGTGGTCAGGCACTGGAATAGGTTGCCCAAGGAAGTTGTGAATGCTCCATCCCTGGTGGTGTTCAAGGCCAGGTTGGACAGAGCCTTGGGCGACACGGTTTAGTGCGAGGTGTCCCTGCCCATGGCAGGGGGGTTGGAACTAGATGATCTTAAGGTCCTTTCCAACCCAAACCATTCTATGATTCTATGACTACAGTGCTCCTATGCAACGAGTGGTAAATCCTGAACTGTGAGTTTATATACTGTAAGCACTCACAAACAATCTGTAACAAAACTAGAGAAAATTCTTAACACCCAAACAGGTAGCTTATTGTGTTTTTGTGGTTTGTTTTTTTTTTTATACTTTTAGCCTTTTCGCTTCAATGAAATGAGACAGAGCACTTTGGAAGCTATTTGTATTATGATATAATAAGTGGTATCCCATTGAATTGTAAATATCTCACATTGAAGTTCAGGTGATATTCCATAGTCCTGTATTGGTAGGCAAGATAATGGGAGAGCTTGAAATGCTTTCTTTAGTACCATATGTAATTTCACAATCCTACTGTCCCTTCTTAATGATCTTAGACTGCACACATGCATAGCCACATTAAAAGCAAATTATGTTACTTGCGTAAAAATGCTAAAATTTGTTATTCAGCTTTATTGAAGCCAAATGAGCTGTGGACAAAGCTTATGCCTTGGATAAAGATTGTGTGTAAAGAGGAAATAGGCTTTCCAATAGCCGCTTTAGAGCCTAAAGCCTCAGGTAGAGGTGTATTAACAACAGTCAATCTGTTAGTACTTAGGTGTTTTTCAACATATAATGAAAGCATGTACGTTTTTTGCTTAGCATGTGGTTTTGGATCTGTTTGGCTGCTTGCTGCTTTCAGCCTATCATTACATTTGCCTTAATGCAATTAACTTACTAAAAGCCATAGTTCCATGAATAAACAAAGTCACTCATATGCTCAGTTCTTTAGACATATAACAAATAATCTTGAAATGTTCTCAAATTAAAAAATTTATTGCACAAGAGGAATAATTAAAGCTTTAAATACAAGATTTATTACAAATCATTTAGCATTTGAATGCATCTACTGATGAATAGGAGTCCAGTGTGAGTGTGGTCAACATAATTATATGTATTGTTATGAGGCTAAAAGACTGCAGACTAGATTTTTTGGTTTAGAAGATGAGGGATATGTGTAGAGGAAAAGACAGTGTAAATCTTGTAATCCTGAAAGTCTAGTACAAATGGGCAAAGAACGTATGTAATTAATTATTATTAGAACCTCCACTTAAAAGCAGGGAAGCTGAGATATAGAAAGCAGCCCAAATCAAATTATATTGTAAGTCTGCAGTAGAGAAATTAAAATGTTTCTTGAGTTGCATATATATGGTGAAAACATTTCACTTTGATTTGACTAGGCTACCTCTAAATTCCAGTTTTCAGCTAACAAGAGAGACACATTTATGTCACTAATGAACTCATACTCCAGGATAAAACAATATGTGCAACATATAAACATGTCAAACAGTTCCAGTTGAGAAATGAAACTCTGGTAGCAAAACATATATGGTAAGAGGATTTTTCTGGCATTTTATTTTGGGGGTTGATTTTGGAGTCTTTTTGGGGTTGTTTCTAAGCCCAGCCTTTTGGATGCTTCAGAGTGAAATGAATGCAGTGTTTCAACTGAAGAGAGTGTGTTTTCCAATTTATATGCATTCAGAGAAAGACTGCTGGTAGGAAGTCTCTTTCATTAAGAGGTAAAATTATAACTGGTTTTGTTTGATGTCTATGAAAGCATTGGGAATTGGCAAGTCTGGAGCCCAGCACTTCCTGTTCACACATGGAAATGTTCGTTCTTTTCCCATGCTTCTCAGCCCTACCGAGAAACTGTCGTAAGTCAGCAAGGTTGTTCCCTCTATTGGAACACTCATGATTTCTGAGACAGCAGCCCATAAGGGTGCTAAATCAGTACTACTAGTGAGATTAGTAGTCTGAGCAATAATCTGCTTTAAGAATAATTAACATGTACCAGAAATACTTCTAGATCTTAAAAAACCCACACCCCACTTCATAAAACTATCAAGGTATCTTTAAAGAGACACTTTCTGTGTAGAATTAGATTACTGATTGTAGGAAAAACACTGAATCTCATTTGTTCCAGTAAACATACTGATAAACAGCCATAGGTTGCTATAATTTATTTGGATCTCACACCTTTACTGTTGTCTTTTTGGGGGCCTGGTTTTATTTCTTCATCTTTATGCTAGACATTTTGAAACGCTCCAGTAGAAACATCTATCCCGATGAAATGACACCAGAAGTCTGGGCTGTAAGCCAGCTGTGGTTAGTACCTATCTGAAAACTTGCAAAAAGCTTGAAAATAGCATTCATCGGAAGAATTTGCTGGTTCTGATATTTCTGTTCCACTCTTTTATTTCTGTAGTTCACCAAAAACATACTTAGCCCTTTGAGCTGTCCCAGTCATCAATCTTCAAATACTTCAAGCTCATTCAAGGGAATTGGTTTTGAAAATAATAATCATAGCTCACATCTGCATTACAGTGACATTTTAGTCTGTTTTGGAGGTCAGAGAGGCAAACTAGCAGCCCTTTTCCAGATTAAGGCTTGGAAAGATCTCAGCCATCTGCTTAATGACTAAATTCTGCCTTAGTGCTAAATACAACCACACAGAAAAATGTATGTATATTTATACGTGTACATCTAAAGGCAAAAAAATCCCACAGCCACAACATTGTTTTTAAAAGGCTAATGTTTTGTTCATCCTTACGGTGGAATAACAGTTTTCTGTATCAGAATCACTTCCAGAAACAAATAAACAAAGTACATACTTTCACCAGAGTCAATTTCTAGCTTCTCCAGCTGGGATATATACTGAATACCTTAACGAATGCCAGGTACGAAATACCTACCCCCAGCTGCCTTCCTTTCCCAGCTAACAAATTCTGTTGGAGCAGCTTGCTCCAACATCAAAGCTTGCTACAGGTATAGCAAATGCATGCACCTGCATAGAGTAATTACTGAAGCTAATGCCAGTATGTATTAGCTTCAGTGTTCTTGTAAAAAAAAAATATGGATTAACTCACAGCATTCAGCTTGTTATAGGTGTCTCACTGCACATCCATTTTTTTATGAGCACTTACAAAGCAATATCCATCCATGTTCTTTTTTGATTTCTGTTGATTGCGTCCTTCAGCTGTGGCATTGGAGTGTACTTCAAAGCTACTCCTTTGTCTGCATTTCTCCCTCTTTTTTTTTTTCCCCATTTCAGACTTAGTTTGCAGGTTACTGCTCATGTCCTCCTGTCACCACACATACACCTACAGGTTGATTTGTGACTTTTGTATAATACTTACTTTTTAATGTCTTAATATAAGTTTCTTCCTCATCGTCTGGAACCATTGGGAAGATTGATTAGCCCCAAGAGACAATTTAGAGATCACTTCTAAGAATCAAAATGGCTTTACACTGCTATCTGCAGTGGGTAGCCATCTAATGAGACCTGCATTTAGACACTCCTGACTTTTGATCGGCGTTGTCCTATGCTGGAATAAATCTGGAAACATTGAAGTAAAAAGCTGCAACTTCTGTAACCATTCTCTTGAGCTGTCCCCAAAACCACTTGGAATTATTTTTATTGTGAAGTTACAGTTTCTTTTCTGTGAAAATGGAGTAAAGATAAAAATAAGTTTCAGCTCTAATACACTGCCTGCCCTGTGTATGCCTGTTTTGTCTAGACTGTGAGCAATGAGAACCAGACACCATCTGAAATGTTAATTTAGTTTATTAAGGAAATGAGGCTTATATGATCCTGGTATCTGTCTGTGTCCCCTTAATGACTTTTGAACTCATGGTCTGATTTCAAGTTAATGTGACAGAAGTGGGGGAACAACAAGATCATTAAACTACTAGAAGTTTCCTGAAAATCAGAAGTTGGATAGAAGAGAGAGAGCTACAAATGCCCTGAAAGCCTGCTGCAATTATGTAGTCTGAGATTAAAGAATCCATAAAGATCCCTTAAAAATTTCCCTTCTGCAGGAAACAAAATAAAAAACAACCAAACCCTAGAATCTGAAATTACAGTTTATCAAGAAATAAAGATTAACAGCAACCCAAACTTTATTAATCTGGTGCCGAGGGAATTAGTCTGCTTATCTGCTGAAAACCAGCAATGCATCCTGCAATACACAGGAGGAACTAACACTACAGAGTGACAGGGATCAGATTGTCCTGATGCTGGGCTGGGGCTCAGCCCCAGCAGCTGGGGTTGGCAGCCTGCAGAGCTGGCACAGCTTGGAACAGACAGCAAGCTGCAGAAATGCTGTGTGAAAACAGTGTTTACTATAAGTGTACTCACTTGGGTTTCGCTGGCAAAAATTTAGGAACTACAAGGGCATAAAGCAGCCCATGACAAAAGTAGTTCTTTTGATCAGGGGTGACTTGAATACCCAATGTTCACTGCAGGGTTGCAGAGAAAAGAGATGCCAACTTTGATGTCTGCAGATTCTCTGCTGCAAGGAAGACAGTTAAGCCATTTTAAAAAGACTCATTTCATAGCATAACTGGTATCAAGAAGCTGCCCCTGGAACTGTAATTCATCGTGACACTGTACTAGAAGAGCAATGCTCAGAGCGGGTGCAAGCAGAGGTGGTGTATTTTATACAGAGCATGTGGGATGGGACCAGGAAGATGAATGAAGAAAAATCTTAGAAAAAAGTGGTTGCATTTCTTTTTGCTACTAGGTGTATCTGTGGGCTGTTACTCATTTTTGTGCTCAGTCTCTCCCCATTTTCAGCCCCAAATTCTGGGACACTCTGAAGTCATTCTGCACTTAGCTTAAGAGTCAACACATGGCAGAGTTAGCTGCTTCTCATCTACTTTCCTTCTCCTTGGGGAGCCTTGTTCTGCTTCTAGCAGAGAAGGGAGCCCTTCCTCTGAAGATGGAGGAGAAGGTCTAACTCTAGGAATGAAAATTCAGCTGTGCATATGCTGATAGTGGTGTGCCAGACTTGCAGGCACACAAAGTAGCTCATTAACCCCTGGAAAATGTATCCTGGTGTCACATTAAAAATGCAACTGTCCTCTACAGCTGATAACAACGTAATAAGAACCGTCATGCAGCAAGCTGTGAACAGCGTTGTTTTCTGGTAGTTGGAGCTCACTGATCTATTTTGTCAGCCAGTTGCTGCTTTGGAAGTTGTCTAAACACAGAATGACTGTATTTATAATATAGTTAATTCATTTTCTATCCATAATAGATATCCATAATTAATTTTCTATCCACCTGCCCACCGCCCTACATCTTCTCTGCCGATGCAGCACACCAAATCTCGCAGACTACCTGGTTTGTAACCGGGTTTTTTATTCCATCAGTCACGAGAGGGCAGTGTTAAACGTTGTCTCCCTCCCTGCACGAGGGGTTGTAGTATCTTAATACCTTGGAGCTATGGCAAACAATTATACTTTTTAAAGTTATACTTTAGACCTGCCTTCGTTGGCAGTGTAAGATGCTGACAGCAGAAGGATATATTCATCGTGTACTTACTAATAAGGAACATGATGACTCTAATTTATTTATTGCTTTGCAATGACAAAAAAAGCAGTAAGAACTTGACTCAAGTAGTTTCTCAGCCCTGCACCCAGATTCCAGGCATCCCTTACCTTTCCTGGGGGAGGGATCACGAAGGAGGTAGGGTGTTTTTGTAAGGAACAAAATTTAAGCTTGTATAATTTACTCTTCTGTTTCTTTTTCTTATAAGCCGTATTGGACAGGCAGTAGCCAATTGTGTTAAAAATACATTTTCTCAGCACAAGGCTAGATTATGGAACTCCCTGCCACGGGACAAGTTGGGATCAAAGAACCAGTGTGGCTTGAAAGAATGTGTGTCCATGGGCACCAGCAAATGCTGAGTCTTCAATATTGACATTATTAATTTTAAAGGGTTATTAACAATTATTTCATAGCTTAAGTCATCTCTTTAGAGAAGCTGTGTTATGCGTTGCTTACTGGATGGTGGTTGTGCTACTCTGGAAAGTACCAGGTTGGCAGCACAGTGCTGTGCTGACATGGCTGCACCGTCATCAGTGCTCATCTCTGCTGACAGTCTCTCTGTCCAGCTCTTTCTTCACAGTACTGCATAGGCACCTGGAGCATTACCCCAAAGGCTGTGAGGGTATCAAACACTGATTTGGCACCCCCAGGTATCTAAGAGTAATAGATATGTTTCCAAATTGATAAAATTTCCCTTGGGCTGACTAAGATTCTTGTTATTCAATGTAAGATCAAGTGAGTTCTGTATTTCAAGCAAAGAGAAGCAGGGACCAGAATGTTCTCTGTTGCTTTTACTTCTTATTATTACTGTTCCTCATTTTAAGCATTTAAAATGCCATTTATATCACTGCTTATGTGCCAAAGTTCTTAAATAGCTGTTTCTTTGTCTTGTGAGCAAATGGAGGCCTTCATGCTTAGTTCTCTAAGTGCTTTCTCCTCTCTTATTCCCAGTAGGTTAAAATGTGTATGAATAAAATACACAAATATGTAACATTAAAATGCTTTGGAGAAGGTTGTGTTTAGTAAAGCAAATGGCCTGACTTTGGGCAATCACTTATCTGTACTGTAAATCCCCACTGGGTGTGGTATTTTCATAGGTCTATAAAAGAAAAGACTGCTTTGACAGGAGCTGGGGAACACCTTGTGTTACAGCCTAGAAATGGAGTTTGACTTTGAACTGCCTCTTTTACCTGGAGTCAATTAACTCAAATAAGTGGCCAGACTGTAATTTTCCCAAAACTTTCCTGTAGTTATTTCCTTACTTCATTTCTCTGAAGACTATATTGACTCTTACAAATAGGATTAATTCCTGGCTTCTGCTGGTTGCTGGTAGAGGTGAGAATTGTATATACTGCCTTTAGGAGTGCTATGATGGTCTTACTCTTTCTGGGAACAGTACTGTTAGTGTGTTAGGACAGGTGAGTGCCATTCCCTGTATGAGGAATGGTATGGTTAGAAAAGAGTAAGAAGGTAGATCTTGGTTTAAAATAAGGGAAGCTTCATCTTCTACCTATAGGAAGAAAAGCTGGAGGTGTTTTTAAAGATCTTTTAAAGAAAAACATGATCCTGCAAAAGGAAGCTGGATTCCAAAATAGAAAGTCATTCGGAATTTTGCAGGGAGATGAGTCTCCGTATGGACTGTAAAGTTCCAACCTGCTTTTTGGGCTTGAGAACTTACTGTGTCTATGGTAAGTGTTTGCTCACTGACTACAAGGTTTTAAATGCTGTGGTGGTAGAAGTGGATTTGAAGCAAACATATGAAATATTCATGGTCTTGTGTAATTCTTGGTATGTTGACAGAGCAGTAATGAAAGGCTGTTTCAGCTGACCAGTTGGAATATAGATAGAGAATGTGCATGTGGTAAGGAGATCTGCATTCAATTACTATCCTACCACAGACTGGCTGCAGACAGGACAATTATTCTGTGCCTCAGTTCCCTAATTCTAAAATAATGATATTCCTATGTCTGGCTTTTCTACTCAGTTGAGATGTCTCTTAAAATGTTTTTTGTTTTATCAGTTAATACAAAGCAGCTCTGAGTGCTACTGGAATTCTATTGCTCCTAATCAGAAGTGGTTAATTAGTCATTTGTTATCTCTGGGTTTCATTTTTGTTCTCTTTATCTAATCTTGGCAAAAATGCTTTATTCTTGGCTAACAAAATTGCATGGTACTTTTGGAAAACTGTCTCACATGATGTCTTTATTTGTCTTTAATCTCATTCCATTGAAATTCAAGAATGGTAGTCCAAATTCCAATACTAGACCATACAGACACAGTTTTTCATAGAATAAAAAGTTTTGTTATAAACAAACATATATGATTACCACTGCAGACCTGTCTCATTGCCAGTTAGCCTCCTGCACATAAAGATAGGTTGATGCTTTCAGATTAAATCTGAAATGCCAGAATGTCACTAACCTAGGTGAATTTCAATGCAGTCTCTTGTGCATGTGTGTTATTCACATCAATAATATCACTTTGGCACAGAAGCCACTTGGGCTGACTTAAAAATATTTGACCAGATAACCAGGAGACGTAACAGCCACTGGAAGGATTTCCAACTTGGGGTATTTAATTAAACCTTATGACTGAAAACTCTTGTGATCATCATAAGATCAACATTCCAACATATTCCTGGTTATGTTTATTAAATATTCCCTTTTTTGGTTGTAAGTGTGAATGTTTGGAAAACTGTTAAGTTAATACAACCCACTTGACTTCACTGGCACATTTTACAAAAGGAGGAGGAAAAAATGTAGAAGCCACTGAAAACTGAAGGGTTCTTGCTCTGGAGAAAAACAAAGTTCAAGCCAATGCTACAGACTGGCTGGAACTCTTCCACAGTTTTAAAAGGAAAAGACCCTATTTAAGACTCTTCACAAACTCCTTTGCTTTCTTTGAATAAAAGAGGAGCCTAACACACTTAACACTGTGTAAAACATTTCTTTCAGAGAAGCCAGCTTTACCTTCAAGTCCCAGCTAGTTAATCTGTTCAAACTCATTTTTAACTTAAACTCTTAGAAATTTGACACACCTCAGGGACTTAAAGTTTTTAGTCTAGATGGAATTTGCTGATAATACTCTCAACTAGGGCACTGATATAGCAGGATTAGTTTCTCTCATTACATTTGGTATGAATAACTGTTTCTCCCTCTGAGGGAGTGGGGATGGGGAAAGGAAAAGGACAAATAAAGAACTAATTTTCTCTCTCCCTATATCTGTAAACCGTACTAGCTACATCTGTATGGTATCTTCAAACATCTGTGCCATGTATGAATGATGTGCAAATACAGTTGTTTTGGAACTCTCTGGGAAATACTGTGTGAAGCCTTCCCCTCCGCAAGTTCCATGTTTTCCCCTGCTCTGCAACAGATATCTAGCTGTAAAACCAGAAGCCTATATATATACATATCTACAGTGTAATTGGGGTTAGCTTCCAAAGAATAGATGGTGAAATATTTATGTGGAACTCCTGGTGTGGGTGGTTGGAAATCCCAAATGTACACTGGAGCACGGACAGGCATGTGTTTTGTTTCCAGGTAACTATAATATCTACTTACTTTTCCACTGTTTGAGCATTGATTGATAATAGCAAAGAATTTCCTGGCAAAAACATTTGTTTACAAATGCTATGTTACTCTCTATAACTGTTGAATTTATATAATCTGACCTCATGTGCAAAGCATTCGACACTGTCCCACACAACAAACTTGTTTCTAGACTGGAGAGACATCAATTTGATGGATGGACC
>NW_009936246.1:2697-3003 GCF_000696875.1 Nestor notabilis | reverse complement strand
CACCGAGCACCCGGCACGGCCGCGGACAAACCCGCTCCTGCCTGCTCAGGGCTTCCCGGGACAAGCACTGCCCTTGGGGTTTATCAGCCCATCGCAGGGCCGTGCAAAGGCTGCAGTGCAGCAGCTCTCCCCAGCACATCAGAGGGGTCAGTGCGCCCACTGGCTTTCCTCAGTTTCCTGCGCTGTGCTGCAAGAGGGCACGTCCCATCCCATGCACGGGCATCCTCCTCCCTCACGTAGGATGCAGCAGCCGGGGATGGAGCAGGGGAGCCCTGATGCTGGCTGGCTGGAGATGGCCCCGGGCCT
>NW_009936246.1:1420-2642 GCF_000696875.1 Nestor notabilis | reverse complement strand
ACCCTGACCGATGGCAGCAGTTGCAGCCAGCTGCCTGATGGGAATGTGCACGGAGACTGGGCTCAGGAGCTCACCCTGCCAAGATGTTGACCGTGACCAAGAAGCCGATGCAGAAAGGTGCCAGCGGCGTTTTGGTCTTCCCATTGGCAGCGCCCATGCAGACCACGAGGACGAGGAAGGAGGTCATGATGATCTCACCCCCCAGGACGGAGGGGACCTGATCATCAGCTGCGATGATGGTGAAGGCTCCTCCGCTGGCGTTCCCGTACCGCTCGCTCGCTGCCACAGCCTGTGTGGGGACAGCCCTGGTTGTGCCTCCACGCTCCATACCATGGGCATTAGTAGGCACATGTGTCAGGACAGTAGCATCAGGTTAAAGAGGAGCTAATCTCATCAGCTTGCTCCCGAAAGCCAGCCCTGAGCGCCTGGTGAATGTAAACTCATTAGTGAAGGCTCTCAGCATCAACCCAGATAATGAACCAGCCGCGCTCTGCCTCACTCAGCCAGGGAGGCACCGCGCTGCTGGGCATGGGATGCCTGGATATGGGGGATGTGCAGCACCGAGTTTAAACTAACCCCACAGCGCAGGCAAACACCGTGTGTGAAAATGGCTGGAGCTGCAGAAGCACCATGCACCGTTCCATGCGCAATCAGTGCCCATGGAAACCTCTGGAGCACAGCTGCCGGTGAGGATTAATGAGCCAGGCCCCAGATGTGCCCCCCCACATCTGCACAGTGCTGCCAGCCCCAAACCACAGTGGGGGCGAGTTGTCTGAGCCCTGCAGCCAGACTATGAAAGAGCTGGAGGAGGAACCAGACACCCGAGCACCAGACAAGCCCCGTGCCCACACAGCAGCCTCCGAGCGTGTCACCCTGTGAGCAATCAGCGCCTGTAATCACCCACAGAGCCGAGCACCGCGTCCCCCTCGCCCTCCCCATCAGACACACGCTGGTGCTGGAGCCCCCGGGGTGCCCCTGTACCCCAACACATCCATACCTTTGCCAGGCCGGCTCCTATGGCTGCTCCGCAGAGCTGGGAGACCCAGTAAGGGATGAGCATCGTGATGTTCAACCCACCGACCAGCCACAAGCCCAGGGACACGGCGGGGTTCAAGTGGCCTCCACTGCGAAGGAGAGAGGAGCATCAGTGAGGGGTTCACCCCCAGGGCTCAAGCACTGCGCTCACCACAGGCTGGAGACACAAATGAGTCTTCAGCCCTCC
>NW_009936246.1:0-1102 GCF_000696875.1 Nestor notabilis | reverse complement strand
ACACTGAGAGCAGCCATCCCTGCTGCTGCTGCTGCTGCTGCTGCGGAGGGGAGGCACGGCTGGGGCTGGCACCCAGCCTGGCAGCACGCACATCCCCAGGGAGCTGCCAGGAGGGCTGAGGCCACCCCAGCGCTGCTGGATCCGCTGGGACTGCCAGGGTTTATCTGCCCCTGCTCCGAGCCCAGGCGAAGGCACACGGGTCCCTCCACATCCCTGCCCACCACGGCCCCGGGAAGGGCTGGACCTCGCCTCCTCACCAGCCCCAAGTCATTCAATCCTGAAGACCACATGCAAGACAAGCTCAGATACCTTCTAATTAAAACAGATTATCATGAGACATGCTTTAATGAACAAGTTTCATAACCAATCAGCCCTAATAATAATTGCTGGTCCAGCCGATGACTCAGAGTGTCTAGGAACTATAATCACATCTTATTCTTCAGCTGTAATTAAAGACCCATCATACGAGAGCAAGAAGGGGGGTTGCTTAGGCTGGCAATGCCTCTGCTGGACAGGGCTCTGGCTGCAAACGCTCCTGGGATGGGTGGGATACCGGGAGCTGGAGGAGGACCTGGCTGCAGATAAACCCTGGCTGAAGCACCCACTCTCACCCCATCGATGAGCCAGGCAGGGGGAAGGGAATGAAACTCCGCAGGAGCTGTTCCAGCTTCTTCCTTCAGGATAAATCTCTATCTTAGCATCAAGCAGCACATTGTTCAACCAGAAGGTTCATCTAAATATTGCTTTTGAGGTATTGAAGCCATTTGTAAATGGAATCCAGATTTGTCACCTGCCAGTACCCAGGGGAATAGACTGCTCGGGTGAGAACGGTTTGCTCTGACATCCTTTTCAAAGGAACTTTCTCAGCTTTCCAAAAGAATGCTTCAGCTGTGGCCATTTCTATTAAAAGGGGCTAAAAATAAAGTGTGGCAATCACAAGCCAAACAAACTCCCCCAGACCCGAGGTGTTACAGACAACCATACCCTGTGATTCATCACAAGGGGTGGGTTTGCCCTCCCCTGCTATTCCTCACGGTGCTGCTGGGCTCCTTCTGGCACGTGTAAAAAGCCACCCGGTAGCAGAGAGGCTCGATGGCAGCGC
>NW_009936245.1:11750-27000 GCF_000696875.1 Nestor notabilis | reverse complement strand
TCCCTTCGCTGGCTGCCGAGCTCGCAGCGTGGAAGTCAGTTTGTGGAGTTGTTGAGCTTCTTGGATGCTCCTGGAGATGAAACCGGGATGAAATTCCTGCGCTGTGGTTTGGGTTGGTTTTTTGTGGAAACCAAACTTAAACCTTTCCTATTTACCGAGTTTGGAAATCAGTGGCCAGCTGTGCTCCCGCCGGTTATCAGTCGGGTGTTGTGGGTTTGTGGGAGGACTAGGGAGTCCAGATTCCTGCTTCTGCCACGAACTTACTGTATGACCTTGAATAAACAGCACGTACTTCAATGAATGCCAGAGTTACAGTGGGTCTGTGTTTTTTCAGATGTTCTTAAAATGATGTCCTGAAGTTCAGGCTTAGCTACCTAAATAACTGGCTGGCTTTCAAAGGTACAGCTTCTTACCGATGTAAATAGCAGCAAGGAGGTTCTGTTTTGTTAGTTTGTAAAGTGTGGTTGAGCTCCTCACAAGAAAAGAATGCAGAGTAATTACCAGGTGTTGTTAGTAAAATTACCTAATTACACTAAGAATGTAGTACTACTAACGGCTTTCCTGACAATTGAATGGCCTGTATGTATTTATAGTACAGTTCGTGCAGTTATTTTATAGTGCAGGTTGAATCTGTCTGTACTGCCTAGAAAGATCCTCTATGACTTCCTCAGAGAGGAATCTTCAGGGAGATGGTACTGTGCAGAAGGAGTTAACTCATTAAGCTTGTTTGTGGCTAGTTTTGCAAGACTCAGTTTATTTAGAAATGTATTTGTGCATTTGAATTCCTCATCTGAATATGTGCCTAATTCACCTTACTGCCTTTGGCAATGGAACTGGCTCTGTGCAGCGGTTTAAGGATAGGTGTAACAGGTACTTTGATGTGGCAAATAGATTCACAGTGTGTCCAACTGAAAATAGCAAAGATACAGGTCTCTTAAATATAGCAACATGTAGTACACGGCACACATCAGAGACCGTGAGCATCTTTATTTTATGTTTTTGTCAGATTTGTAACACACAGAAGGGAGAAACTTGTTTTACAAACTGGTAAAACTGGTAAAAAACTCGATACTGTCAGTGCTGTTCTGTGTACATTTTGTATCTATTTTTTATTATTACACAAGTTAGTTCAGACCATCTAATTCTTGTTAGATGATAACAGTAGATCATCAGACTTAGATTCTGAAATATGTAAGGACCTGTTGTAAGCCTGTTCCAAAACACAACCCATTTAATCCCTAGAGTACTACATTTTAGGTTTAAGGTTGTTTTAGTCCTAATATCCAGGGAGCAAACATCAATTTTTAATGGCAAATAATTTTCAGAATACGTTCAATAAATTATTTTATGCTGCACGGTCTGAAAGAAATAGGTGAGCTTTTAAAGCTCTTGATTCTGTCAGGGTAAAACTTAAGATGTAGTTTATGCAGGAGGGCATGTGGCAGTGTAAATTTTAGCTCGTAAGAGTATCACTGATGAAAACACAATCACGTTGCTGTTAAGAAGCCTGCATCTCACTGCTCTCCAGCCAGTACCACTGGGGAAAATGAACAACTACTCTCCCCAAGGAAAACAAAATTCTTCCTCTCCAGGGTAATGTTTTCTTTGCTTTTTGTAGTTTTGTAATAACTACTCTTTAACTTATCGTGACAAAGAGAAGCTTTTATTTCTGGATGTCAGAAGGCTCTTGGTTACTGTACCAAAAATAGACTTGGATAAGTTGAGTGTACTTCGATCATACTAAATCTCAGTTCAGTAATACCATTTTCTGCACAAAAACAGTTGTACAATTTAATATCTTCTTCCTCCCCTATTCAGAATTACATACAATAAATAGACAAGTGTAAATGAAGTGATATCAGCAAAACAGCTTCTGTCAAGTGGTGACATTTCATTTCGGTTTGAGTAGGAAGAGTGATGCAGGCTCTGATTGATAGCGAGCAGTGTCTTGGTTGGTAAAACATGCGTGCTAGCAAACATGCTTGATGTCCAGCTCCTTTCTATCAAGGAGATTATGCTCTTGCATTTTCAAAGCAGTCAGACTAGTTTGTGGAGGCTTTATGCCTTGATGATAGAGCTGTGTCTTCTAGTCCAGCTCTTAGCTTGCTAGTTCAGGACTGAAGTGCAGCCATCCTATCGAGAGTACTATGAAAATAGTTAATTCCTAAATTCCTTTCTGTGTGCTTTCTTTGTTTCTATTTATTAAATTGTATTAAAGCATTTCTAGTTTGTTTTGACTTTTAGTTTGCTTAAGTGTTCTATATTAAGGTTAAAACCTGCTCATTCTTTGGTGTAAGAAAGAGTAGGATTTGCTTCCCATCTGGATGAAATGCAGAAGTGTGAAATGAATCCTAAGGTTTTACAGTAGAAGAATTGGGAGAGAATTGCTGTCATCTATATTTAGTGTGTTTAAACAACAGATGAAAAGCCTTTAACATAGTCAGTTGGAAAGTGTTTTAAAAATACTTCTCATTTTCAGGTGGGATGCAACTGCTGAGTGTAACAAAACCAAATTATCTAATCTCTGTTTTTAATGCTTTTGCAGCCAGAGTTGGGAAGACGTCACTAATCATGTCTCTTGTCAGTGAAGAATTTCCAGAAGAGGTAGAGCATCCGTGGTTGTTTGCTAAGTTTAATTTCTATCCTATTGTATAAATTTGTTTCAAAGAGTAAGTTAATAGGCTCTGCTTTAAAATAATGTTTCCTATTTAGAAAGAATAAAGTCTCAAGCTGCAGTGATGACTTCTGGAAGAGTGATGTAGGTTGGTTTAAATATATCTCTGCATGAAGATTAATTTAAATTGTATCTAAATTCCTTTCTTGTTTTTCACATGGTTAATTAAACTATTTTTTTAATATCTGAGCAATGTTAGGGTTTTTCTTAAGTAGTTGAAACTGGATATAACTAGCAGCATGTTTCAACACTAGAGATTCATAAATGGGAAGGTGCCGAAAGAGGCAAGACCCTCTTTTTTGTGTTGTTTTTAAAGAGCAAGTGGATTGCAAAATGAATGAGAATGAGGAATTAAGAAGTCACATTGTATAACTTAGCCATTTTTTGTAACTAAGCAAGGCATTGCCTTTTCTTCTGTTTTTGAAGAATGTTTTACTGACTCTTTTGAAGCAAAACCCACTGAAAACTCTTACTGTTTTCGTCCAGAATAGAAGTAAAGCTAATTCTACCTTTTATTCCTTTAGAAAAGCAGCACATATTTCCCTTTATGCCATAAAAAGAACTGCAGCTGCTACAAATAGTTAAGCTTTTTACATACAAACATGAATGTTTATTTCTTCTCATCACAAGTCTTAAAATAGACATCATGTGCTCTCTCTGAATCTACACTGCGCTGTGTTTAATGCAAATCAGTGGGTTACTGCAGCTCATGAGTCAACATTTGATTGTTCATGTAATTGAATTTAGTTCCCAACCTTGCAGGTAAAAAGGAGCCTCAGTTTCTGTTTGCTCTTAAATGGTTGTTCTGTTGGCAGGTTGCTTGTTGACGTATTTAGTGAATTGCTGGCCTCTCCTGCAGTATAATCTGGAATATTTCTGTAAATTTCCTCTTGAGAGGAAAAAGTGTCATTTATATGTGACACAAAATCTGCCTAAAAGTACAGATACAACTTTCTTTGAAAATACTGCATCCTATATAAACTGCTGAAAGAGATGTACAATTCCTGCAGGTCAGTTGTGCAGATCAGAGCTGTGGGGGTGTGTAACAGACATTTCAGACTTCGAAATAGTGTTTAATATGTTGGGTATTGTCAGTGATCATTCTTGATGAGATGCAGGTAGGGCTTGAAGCTTTACACAGAGGTGTTCTTCTGGTGATTGCCTTTTCTTTTTCCCTTTTTTACTAGAAGAAAACAAAAGTATTATGGAAGTTCAGTGTCGGCAGGTAAAAGGCATTAGATTCATTAAAGTCAGGTTTTAAGTTGATTCTTCCTGAATATTGAGTAGTGTTCTCTGGGAGATTGGCCAGCAATCACAGCTAGGTTACAGTATTTTGCAGAACACACGTTTTATTAGTATCTTTATTTTTATTAGTATGCAGGCTTCTCTGAACTTCGTGTTTAGCACTGTCAGAAGTAAGGAAGTTGTCAGGTTATGACTGTATAAAAATGGAGACCTGTGTTTTGTCTGTCACGCTTGTTTTCCATATCTTTTTTATTTTTTTCTTCCCCCTTAACTACTCATGCACTGTTTACAGGGTATCTTGTACTGATTTCAGCAGCAGTAGGATCAGGATATCTTGTGCAAAAATTTAAATGTTTAAACGTAAGTTGAACAGTATTTATGTTGGCAATAATGGCATTGTTAACTCTGATGCTACTCTCCTAGTAAAGAATGTGTAGCCCTTTGAAGCAATTGGTTGAATTTGATAATGCCCCCAAATTTTAGAACTTTTATTTCTATGACATTTTTGTTTCAAGGAAACTAATTCAGGGTTTGTTCACAGTTTGCACTATTTTATAGTTGTTCTGGATAGTGGTTGGCTATAGTGGATTGAGTGTTACTGAAGCATTCACTGAATCTCTTAACAGCATTGCTTTCTTGCAAAACATGCAGGAAGTTCCTTATTCTGTAAGTAGACAATGAGAAAATAGCAGTGACAAAAAGAAACTTGAGCTCCTGCTAAGTTGTTCTATTTGAAGCTGACTGTTTGGCAGGTTCATTATAGTACGCAACTTTTTTTGACCACCTGGATTTTCTGGATTATCTTTAAAGGCCTTTTCTTGCTGTTTCATTCCAATCCAAGGTTCCACCACGAGCTGAAGAAATCACCATTCCAGCTGATGTCACCCCTGAAAGAGTGCCAACCCACATAGTGGATTATTCAGGTGAGGACTACACAACGCGGGAGTTTGGCTGATCTAGTTGGAGTTATTTGTCTAACTCTGTAGCCTCTTTAACAGTCATACAGGTATGCGACCAAAGCTAACAGGTAGGAAAACGCTAGATTGAAGTAGAAACTCATGGGATAAAACAAAATCAGATGATGATGGCTGCTCCTACAAAGCTTGACATTAACTGTTGCTGGTACTTCCATGAAAGACAGTCATAGCAATATTCCAGTAAAGTTAGTGTTCGGTGTGTAACAGACGTACTTACAGGTTCAGACAGAGGTGAGTGCTTTCATGGAGTTCAAAATTATTTTTCTTTATTGCAGTGGAGAATTTAATAAAGCACAGGAGACTTTACATACCTCATATTCTATGTCTTTCTGAATATCTAAGTTTGGACACCTGATCCTTTTGTGTCAGTTTCTTATTTTGTATTTTTCTTTTTTGATGTATTCTAATCTCCCTGACCTTACAGAACAGATGAATGGGCACAGTATTGAGACTCATATGCTATCAGAAATATATGTAGTTCTTCCACAGCTAGGAAAATCCTTCCACCATTTACAGTGGAAGCCAAGAATTAGGCCGTGTTAGCAGATACCTTCCTGTCTTCTTTCTCCCACCTTTGCTGAGGAAGTATCTTTGGTGTGTTTACTTACTTGAAACAAAGAAATAACACATTGGGGTTTTTTGTTAGGCTTGAGCTTAAGTTTATCCGAGTTGTGTGCAACAGACTGTCTTGTGAGTTCATGGATCAGTTTCATTGTTGTTACAGCAGAAGCACTCTTTAGTGCATTTTACCAAAAGATGTTTAAATAAGAAGAGCTTTCACAAGGCTCTGACCAGCACTGTGAAATGTCCCACCTGAGTTCTGTAAGTTAATCAGTTTTGTTGGCAAAAATGTGTAGTATTAATGAATGGCTTATTCTGTTGAATGCAGAAGCTGAGCAAAGTGATGAGCAGCTTTACCATGAAATATCACAGGTAAGCGTATTTTCATGTTTACTGGAAAATAGTTTCTGCTTTTGGAGAAGTCTTTCCTTGTAAGTTCTCTGCATTAGAAAGGGCTTCAGTTTGAACTGAAGGAAAAAACCCTCTTGCTTTTTTTTCCTTGGCGTTTTGTTTTGTGCCCTGTGCTAGAGTAAACCTTCCTCTGTTGTGGAAAAGTAGGCACTGCCACTGTGTTGGTGAATTGAGCTTTAGCTTTGGCTCTTCCAACTGCAAGGACAGAACCTAAATACCTTTTAAGCAGTAGGTGAAGGGATTGGCAATTTTTGTGAAGAAGTAATCCTACCCTGGAAAGATCCATTTTTGCTTCCTTCTGTCATGTGGTACTACTGCATTTATGAATAGCATGGGATTCTTGGTAATTTTATCATTCCTTCTGTTTCCTATTTTAACTTCTTTCCGAGCACCTTTACACATTTGCTGTAAGGTCTGTCACGATGTTGGGTTCCATTTCTGGCGTTTAGTTCGGTACTCGAGTGGAGGCTGCAAATCAGGATTCTTCAGTTTAGATTTCTTGGTAACATAGGTCTCTTTGCAGGCATAAGCTATGAATGTCATGCTACAAGACAGGCTTTTTGGCACTTCTCAACATATGTATTACTTGGTTTAAGCTGTTGTACAGGCTACAAATAGCTTAGACAAGCCAGAGACATTTTTTGGCTCATGGTGGAACTGTTCTTACTCTGATGTTGTTACAAATGGTTCTTAATGTCTGTGTTGCTCTAGAGACTGTGAACAGTGGAATTCCATCCCTTTCCTTTGTTTTCATTTTAGGCAAATGTGATTTGTATAGTATATGCTGTTAACAACAAGAATTCTATCGATAAGGTATGGTAACACATTTTATCCAGTTTATTGCTTGAGATGTAACTTGTGGACTCTTAATTGTTGGCAAGCTGAAAACTGTATTGCACATTTAAAATGTGTGTGATGGTGTTCGAGTTCAAGTTGTTATGAGAATGTACAGATGTATTATTGCTTCTGGTCCATTTCAACATTTGGGTTTTCAGTCCTTTCAGTCATCTGAGAAAGTTGCTCATTAATCAGCTCCAGTTTCTCCAGTTTTTGTTTCCTCCTTTGTGGGTAAATATGTGCTGCTTGGGAAAGAAGCAGTAGCAGTTGTAGTCAAACTTGTGCAAAGATCAGTCATATTAGGTTTGAAAATATATTTTTCATGTTTGTTTTTAATCCCACTTTAGGTAACAAGTCGATGGATTCCTCTCATCAACGAAAGGACAGACAAAGATAGCAGGTGCATAAGTAAAGATGAGAAGTGTGAATTAGGCTGCACATCGATGGGTGTCAATGGACAGTGTTGAGGATGTTAATTGTTTGAGAAAATCAAATTAAACTTAAAGGTTATATAAGAAGTCCAAGCAACAAGAGATTTAACGTATGTAGGTCTGGTACATATGCCAGCAATGCTATTTATTTTCAGTTTCATGGGCAGCTTTTACCAGGTGTGTGTGTTTGTTATGGTATAACCAGTTTTGGCTACATGGTCTCTGTTTTCTGCTGGTTTTGTATAACAATATGATTAGTTACTTTTGCATTTCACTGTGGGTTTTTTGTTGTAGTATCAACAAGAAGAACATTTGTCTTAAGCGTGTATCAAAACCATTTGCTTAAAACTGCGTTCATTTAATTTTGCCTATCGGCTGCCAGT
This sequence comes from Nestor notabilis, assembly GCF_000696875.1. Lineage (NCBI taxonomy): Eukaryota > Metazoa > Chordata > Aves > Psittaciformes > Psittacidae > Nestor > Nestor notabilis. The sequence continues at coordinate 19,481 of NW_009936245.1, read as the reverse complement.
GATGTTTAATTACATCGTGAAAATAATATAATGGCTCCTGGTGGGAGGTGGAATACTAAAGTGAGACGGATCTTTTTATCCCTCTGTCTTTAAAGCTCTTAACGGGTTTTATTTTTGGTTTCAGGCTGCCTCTTATATTAGTTGGAAACAAGTCTGATCTAGTGGAATATAGCAGTATGGAAACTATCCTTCCCATTATGAATCAATATACAGAGATAGAAACATGCGTAGAGGTATGCAAGACTTTCTGAAGTTAGAATGAGTACCAAAAAATACATTCTTGCCACGCATGTGGGGCAAATTTTTAATAGGAAAGGTGATTTTATTTATTTTTGTTCAAAGTAAAATAGATTAAATGTAAGACATCCTGATGAGTTTAAATGTAATATTTCTTTAGAGAAAATTACACTATTGTATAATCAAATGTTACTCCCAAATTCTTCTAATCCTTAGAGCCTCCTCACATCTGTACCTTTAGCAAGTGTTTTAAATTTAATATTATAAGCTAGACAGAGGTCTGCAAAGTATTAAAAATAGAATTAATATTCTATTCTTGGTATGACAGCAAATGGTAGTGAGACCTCCTTTAGTAATTACTGAACGGGACACGGGCTGTGTTGTTTCCAGACAGCCCTGCACCCACAAGAGGGGGCTAGATCGTTAAAAGTTTGATGCTTACTTACATGTGAGAAGTTGCCAAGTAGCCAAGGCACAAGCTAATCGATACAAGGATTTCTCTTTCAGTGTTCAGCCAAAAACTTGAAGAATATATCTGAGCTATTTTATTATGCACAGAAAGCTGTTCTACATCCTACAGGTCCTCTTTATTGTCCAGAGGAGAAAGAGGTATTTATACACAGATTCTAACAGTAAAGGACGGGGGGGGAGGAGGAACGAGACAGAAGTAAATCACTTTCCTGTTCTTTGCTTTTTAGTGGATTTTGCATTTCTTGGTGTGTTCTGTTACCACAACCCCACCTCAAATGTCAAGCGTTATATTGCAGAGCCAGGATGATTGTTTGGTGGTATATTAATCTGATCTGTCTTTCCTCTGCATTCCAAGCAGTGAAGACAGTTTTTTTACATTAATTTCATGGGCAAATACAAATCAAATCTCTAAATGTAACTACTGTGTAGTACTGGACAGTAGGAAGGTTGCTTCAATCATAAATACTTTAAGTAGGGAACCAGAGAATAACTCTGTTTTGATTTCTTCCATCAGAATCATCTTTAGGACTTAGTAATGTTGTGATATAAATGTGCTGAAATCTTTTTGGTTTTCCAAAACCAATCACTATGCAATCTGTGTGACCTCTATGAAGAGAAGAGTCCATCATCACTGTAGTTGTTGGGAGAGAGTTACCAGTGTCTGGTTTCCTTCACTTGGAAGGTATCCGAGCAATTCCTCTGTTATAGAGATAGTCCATATGATCAATGCTTTGCCTGGTAGATGAATGAGCCCTGTGAAGGTTTTCAGTATTTGGTGTTTGAAGCCTTCTGAAGCCGTAGTTGTAGTGGTGAATAGAGATAGTGTGCTTGCTTAGAAAGAGTTGGCTGTAGTTCTAGAGTCACTTATATTTGCAAGGCACTGGGATTCAAAGGCCTTCCTCCCCCTCCAAAAAATGTTGGGGTGGAATCAGTTGGTTTTTAAAGTTTTCTGGAGCATCAAGACTGAATTTAGAGATCTGATTTTTTTTTTAATAACTGTATAGTGCCACCTTCAGCTTGTGAAGAGCTTGAGGGTCTTCTAATAGTTGAATAGAAAAACATTTAATGTGGATTAATTGCTTTAAATTTATGGGTATAAGTTTGCTAAATCAGGATTTTCTTTCCTCTAGCTTTTATTTTTGTGTATGAATGTGTCTGTTCTAAAAAAGGAAACTGAAGACTAGTATTTGTTTTAATGTGATTGAGCTGCTTGATGTCATTCAGTGTAATCTTTTATATTCAAGTCTAGAAAGATACTGAACTTCCTTTCATTCCATAGATGAAACCTGCCTGTATTAAAGCACTCACTCGCATTTTTAGGATTTCTGATCAGGATAATGATGGCACTCTGAATGATGCAGAGCTCAACTTCTTTCAGGTAACTCTTCCTTAGATTTTCACTGTGCTTGATAGTTGACCTGTGTAATTCTAGAAGAACAAGGGATTGTTTTTGGAGGAATAGTAGTAAGGTGAATCAGGTCTAAATAGTAAGTCTCAAGTGCAGTGTGGGAAAGTGAGTGTGTAAAAGTGGAAATGGTGTTAATTTTATTTCTAATCATTGTTCGTTTTAATTCGAGAGCAAAACTTTAAAAAAACCCCACTATTAAATGTACAAGCCTCAAGGCTTGCACTTAAAATAAAGCTTGTAGACCTTTATTTTCACTAAAAATTTGGATTGTCTTTTGCTATCAGAATGCTTAACGCTGTATTTCGTACAGGACTTGCTGTTTGTCCAGCGTAATAGCCAGTGATCCTAACATGCTCTTTTTGGGTTTTGATAGAGAATTTGTTTTAATACACCACTGGCACCTCAGGCTTTAGAAGATGTAAAGAATGTAGTCAGGAAAAACCTAAGTGATGGAGTTGCAGATAATGGATTGACATTGAAAGGTAAGCCTTACTTAAAAGGTGTGTCTTTATACAGTTGATAGTCATTCATACATAAAAAACTGGTCTTTTGGAGTATGATCTTGACTTTTTTAAAGCTACAAGAGCTGGGTGTAGTGGCAGTACGATCTCAAAGGATGATTAAACTGAGGAAAAATGGGGTGAATAAAATAAGATCTTTCTTACTTCCTGTTACAGAGCTTGGAGTCCAGATAAGTACACTGATTCAAAAGCTGCTGTCTCCTAGCTATATCTGTGTCCTGTCTAGACTCACTGGCTGCAACACTTGTCAGCAAGGTGTGGTGTCTGTCAACATTTTAACAGCTATGTTGGACAGACTGGCTCAGAGTATATGGCAAAAGAGAAAAGAGGTTTTCTTTCTGAGCACCATTGTAACTGCTTTGCTTGTGGAGCTTGCATATGTAATAGGACTTGGGAGAAATTGTGGGGAGTGGGTATCTTAAGGCATTGCCTTACTAACTGGTGAAATGTCAGTGTTCATTAAGCTCTGGAAAGGGCTAAACAAAACTCCTGCCCAGTTATTTTGATCCAGGGAGACAAAAAGCCATGAGACTACCCTCCAGGCTTCTTGCTAAGGCTTCCTACTTTAAATTGTTGAAAATATTGTCTTTATTTTCATACAGCTAAGTTCTTCTAAAATGCTGATACTAAAAGAAGCAACAACAGAAAACCAAGTGGCTTGTCTTAAGGAAATAGTTCCTTGGAGGACACTTTTACAAATAAGATGATTTCTGAACCTTCAGCCTGTGTAGATAATGCTCGAATGTCACCCAGGAGGTTTAAAATCTGAATGTCTGTTTCAAGCTTTTTGTTTTCAGTCTGATATTGATTCCATTAAAAATACTTGTAGCATTTCAGGGCCTTAAGATTTCATCATTTGATTTTTAGGTTTTCTTTTTCTACACACACTTTTCATTCAGCGAGGAAGGCATGAAACAACTTGGACTGTTTTACGTCGCTTTGGATATGATGATGATTTAGAGCTTACACCAGAATACTTGTTTCCTCCGTATGTATCACTTACTTTACCTATTTTTAACTTGCATGCATTTAATTTATGCTGCCTCCTGCTTTGGCAGGAGGAAAGGGTTATGTAGTGTGTTTATATAACACATTGTTACATCAATATCTCCCTTACTTTATGCCCTACCAGCTAAAATCTTCATGTAACTTAAAATGACAAAGGAAGAACTCCTGTCTCTTGTTCCACATCATGTACTGCTCTGTCTTTGTAAGAAACATGCCAAGAGAGACTGTTAATAGAAAACTGGAATGTAAATCTGAGCGGTTGCTTACTGTATGTGGCAACAGATTAGAAAAGGCTTGTCAGTATTTTCATAGCACTTGAGATCCTTTGTAAATCCTCACGTTAAAAAGTTGAGATTGAACAACTCTGTGGCTTCTTTTCAAAAATATAACTGCATAATTTTCCATTAAGAAAACCCAAAACCAACTACAAAAAACCAACTGAAGAAAAACCTGATAACTAGATAGCAATCTATCATGTCATATAAAGACACTCATGCATAGTTTTAAATTCCTAATAAAAAGTATATACTTTGATCTCTTGAAAGATAAATGATTAAAGCTAAGTGTAAAGGTCAGCTGTTAAATGGTGTAATTAAAAAAGTCTGTATTTTGATTTTTACTATCCTATATATCATAAACACGCTTAACACTTGTATTTGTTTTGTTTCTTTTGTTTTCATTGAACAGGCTAAAGATTCCTCAAGACTGCACAACAGAATTAAATCATCATGCATACTTGTTTCTTCAAAGTATTTTTGATAAACATGATTTGGTAAGCTTTTAATTTGAGTGCATGTGTCCCCTGCTATTTAAGAGCCTTAGTTTGCTAGCAATTTTACTAGCAAAGTGTGTTTTTTGTCATGTAATTTCATTCAGAAACTGTCTCTCGCTTGAATTATACAGTCAGAACTATCCAGCTGCTTGTATTTCTGTCTATAAGCAGAGTTGGCAGTTACAGTTGTACTACCATTTGGTTTTAACTTGCTTATATATTTAATCTTACTTAAACCTAAGATAAGAACAACAATTAAAAGGAAAGCAGCTCAGGGTTTTTTATAGCCAGTTCCTTGAATCTTGCAAGCGTACAGCAAGAAAATACCAGTTTAGAATAGACATGAATTAAGAGATTTATGTCTGATATTGTGTGTTTGTTTTCAGGATAGAGACTGTGCTTTGTCTCCTGATGAACTGAAAGATTTGTTCAAAGTCTTCCCTTATATGCCATGGGGACCTGATGTTAACAACACTGTCTGTACAAACGAAAGGGGGTGGATTACGTACCAAGGGTTTCTCTCTCAGTGGACGTAAGTATGATAGATGACATGTTATTAGCTGAGAGCTTTAGGTATGGTAGCACGTTTGTAGATTCTTCTTGAAAATATAGTAGAAAGATTGAAAGTTTAATAGTTGAAAATTGACCCAAGTAGTCAAGTTTCTACAGCCATCCAGTGGCCTAATCTTCAATTGTTATAACCTGTTCTGGATTTGGCCAGTATTTAGTGCTAAATCTGAAGAAGTGTCTCTTCAAAATGAGGAAATTTCCCTGAAACTTGTTGAAATACTTATTTCTGTTGTTCTAATCTTTAAAGGTGGTCTGAGTAACTGTGTTCAATAATGAGGGGTTTTCCTGTGGAAAATGACGAAAACATTATTTGCTGAGGGTGGGGGGGAAATACAGTGTAGGTTGGTCGGCCTCAGCAAGTGCTGCTTTCATAGAGTTTTCCTGACTTAAGACTGGTGAAGTTGCCACTTTTTACATTGAGAGTGATTTTGTCCTTCAGTACTACATAGTGCCAGGAGTGCTTCTGTGCTGTCAGCCTGGAGACAGGAGGGGAAGGTTGTTTCAGTGCTGTAAGGAATTGGTATCACAGATGCTAGTAATCAAGGAACTTCTTTTTGTCCCCTCTGCAAGGCTGACCACATACTTAGATGTACAGCGTTGCCTGGAGTACCTGGGTTATTTGGGCTACTCGATACTTGCAGAACAAGAATCTCAAGCATCAGCAATTACAGGTAATAAAAAATTTGGTACAGCTTAGAAATTTAAATTCAGAAATCTGCTCAAGAGTAAATTGTTTAAACAAATGGTCTGGTTTTCACTTTATTCTCTTTTACTTTCTGCTCAAGTCAAATCTTTGATGTTTTTGAGAGATTTTGTGTGCATTTTAGTGCAAGTGGGCAGTTATTTCATGTTTTCACATACATCTTGTGAATAATGTATGTGTGGTTTTTTTCAAAAGTGACAAGAGATAAGAAGATAGACCTCCAGAAAAAACAGACTCAGAGAAATGTCTTCCTATGCAATGTTGTTGGAATGAAAGGCTGTGGGAAAAGTGGAGTTCTTCAGGCTCTTCTTGGAAGAAATCTATTAGTAAGAAACCTTTTGCTTATATTCACTTATATATGCTTTTGAGTTAAGGTTAGACAGCAAACCAAACTGATATTACAGCTTTACTGATTATTATTGAGTTTGGAGAATTCTATGAGGGAATATAGAATTATTGGGAGGGAGGGTTTTGTTCTGATTGGTTTTGGGTTTTGTAGCAAATAGACAAGTGGCTATTGCATGTATTAACTGCACATCACACATTATAGCTATGCAGATAAACCAAAGATTAGAGTAATTTTTATTCATTAATAGATGGAGTAAAACAACTGTTCAAATCTAACTTGCTGTGGTCTAACATGAAATTCTGCCTTTTCAGAGGCAGAGGCAAATACGTGCAGAACACAAATCTTACTATGCCATTCATACAGTCTATGTATATGGACAGGAAAAATACTTGCTGGTAAGTTTTGCTTCATTATTGTTTGCATAAGGCTTGTTAATCTTAGAATTCAGTGAAGTACTGGGAGCCTTCTGCAAACAAATCTCTGTTTTAATGGTCTCCATAGGTCTGTGTGTGTGTCCATGTTCCCCTCTCCTCCCTCCCTTTCTCAGCCTAAATAACTTCTGGTTTAACATCTTGCTGATACTTTAAACTGGACCTGTTATTTTTGAAACCTTGACCTAAGAGGTACAGAACCCAGCCCATTAGGCTTACACTGTAGGGCATCGGATTATAACACATGGTAAGTTATCAGCAAGCAGGCTGCCTATTCAGTAAAGAAGAGTCTGTCACGTAGGGTGGTTAGGGTGGCTAAAGTTGATCTTCAGTGAGTGAAATATGTTCTTTAAAGTTTGTTCCATTATAGTTTTTCTTTATGATAATAGGGTGTCTTTCTTCGTTTTCCAGGATCTAGTCCTCTGCTCTGAGGTTTTCCTCTGTAGGATGAGTGTCAGTTTCTATGGGAATGCATGGCTTTGTGTTAAAGGTTAACTTTTTATGCTGAGGTTGTCATTGCCTGCAGATGTGATGTTAACAGCTCACATACACTGTCTGTGTGGTAAATTCCTACTATTTCTTTTTCATTCATTCTGCCTATTGTCTGTCCATTAGTTCTAAGGATATGTAAAAATGGGCCATAAAAATTATGAGAAAAAGAAAGTTATGAAATTCCTTTAACTGCATAATGATAAAGTTTTTCTCCCTCTCTGACCATCTGTTTTTTTCTAGCTACATGATGTCAGTGATGCTGACTTTTTAACTGATGCTGAGACCATATGCGATGTTGTCTGCCTGGTATATGATGTCAGTAACCCTAAGTCGTTTGAGTACTGTGCCAGGATTTTTAAGGTTTGTACAATTATATATACACAAGCCTTCACATTTCTGTATCTTCTTGCTGACAAAATATTCAGTGTCAGTTACTGATTCTATACACAAGTTCTAGTGCTTAAAAGACACTTTATGAGTGCTGTTTATATATGGCTCATGCATTAAAAGTGCAGTTTTAATTATTCAAAGCTAATCTCTAGTTGTCTATATAAAATATTCTGCTTCTGGAAATGCCTGACTTCAGTGCAGTGAATATATCTTAATGCTGCTGCAACCAGTTCAACTCAGGCTATTCCAGGTTGTGTGTTTCATATACTGTTTCTTCTTTTCTTTTAAACTTGCAGCAGCACTTCATGGATAGCAGAATACCATGCTTGGTGGTAGCTGCAAAGTCCGACTTGCATGAAGTTAGACAGGAATATAGTAT
>NW_009936245.1:0-11719 GCF_000696875.1 Nestor notabilis | reverse complement strand
CCTGCTGAATTCTGCAAAAAACACAAAATGCCTCCACCTCAAGCCTTTACTTGTAACACTGTTGATGTGCCGAGTAAGGATATCTTTGTTAAACTGACAACTATGGCAATGTATCCGTAAGTACTTGCACTGTTATGTTCTTCATATTGCATGGGTCACGCACAGTACCACTGCATGTCATTGTTAGCCATGAGGATGGAACTGCCTCACTGAGGTTTAGCAACAGAGAGACAGAAGTGACCTGAGTAGAATCTTCAAATTACTTCAAATGGAGCAAGTTGGTGTATATCCAACATATAAATCAGCATCAGCTATTGTTGCTAAGGTATTTTTTAAAGAATACACTACTTCATCCAGCTCATGTTGCAAATTCCAATGAATATATGGAGTTCTGTTCAGTCCTTATTACGGATGCATAACTCAGTATCTCAGTATTCATATCTTGGTATTTTTGAGATACTTGTGAATAAGTTGTGCTATAGTCCTTGTATAGCTCAACTTGAGCTTGTTGCTAGGCCAACTCCTGGCAGTGTTCAAGGCCAGGTTGGACACAGGGGCTTGGAGCAACCCGCTCTAGTGGAAGGTGTCCCTGCCCATTGCAGGGAGTTGGAACTGGATGAGCTTTGAGGTTTTTTCCAACTCGGACCATTTTATGGTTCTATGATTACTTTGTGCTTCAATTCATTAATCTAATAGATCTTATATTTTTAATAGAATTTCTGTATAAACACCTTTTGGGCTTCAGATACAAGAAGATACTTAAGATCACTTTCTTCTTCACATCTCATTGTTGCTAAGCTCACTTTGCATCTCTTTTTTGGTGGGTGGAGCTTTTAATATGGTGATGGATTATGTATAAATTACAGCAGATGGAGTCTAGTATGACAGCTGACATTTGCTTTAAATTACACAGAAATAATGTCACTTTCACCCAAAATAATAGGATTTCTTTTCTAAATACTTGAAACATAATTTATTGCATTAGATTTGTAAAGCTTTTGTTTTGCTTTTGTTCTCTCATATTTATTTTGTAGCGCTGGAATACTGGGAAACCACTAAAGTGTAGCACTGACCAAATGTCTGTCATATCAATATTCCTGCTTCTCCCTTAGTTTTCAAGCATGTGTATGTGTTAGGGTGGGAAAAGTAGAGGTAACTGTCACTTCGTAAAGTGTGCATTCAGAGTGGTAGAAAATGTGGCTTACTTTCCTTTGAAAAAGGGGTGTTACCTATTGCTGTGCAGACATACAAACTTAGAGGCATACCTTACAAACTCAAATAAATTCAGCCAACATTTTCATTCATGTTTGTGCTTTGCTATTAAGACCTGTGTATGGTGGTAATGCCAAAATGTCCAAGACATAGAACATCTAACCTTAAAACTCTGCACAGCTGTAGTTGTACCCTTGCTTCCCAGTGTATTTTTTTTTTTCCCCTCCTCTCCTTACTCATTCAAATGTACCTTTTTATTCCTAAATCTCTCTTGGTTGTGGCACAGTCCTAATGTGCACCTGATTTTATGAGCAAGATTTCAACTCCTGTCCTTCTGTGTGTTTTCGCAGCCATGCCCGGTTACGCTGTATGTGCGCCTGCAACAGGTGTACATTTTGCATCTGTCAGAACTTCCTCAACTCAGACTTGCTGCAATCTGTAAAGAACAAACTCTTCACTGCAGTTCTTAACAGGTCCTTAACTTTATTTACTAGGTACCAGGTGTGCTTATAAAATAAAGGGTTTTTGAAAGAGCAATTGGTAACCTTATATACTGCAGATTTCTCACTCCATATCCACTCCATAGGCAGATACTTATGTTAATAATTGTCACAGAATTGTCAAACTTTGTTTAACTTGAAGGTACTTTTGGTCTTTCAAGCTTAGCCCAGCGATTTCTTTGAAATATTACCAGTTTGGTAGTTGATTCAGGCACTTAGTGATTGCAAAAATACTGTGGAGGAATTAGGACTGTGTTTTTAGGCAACTGGTAATGGATACGAAGTAGTGTCTGTAAGTGTGTAATGTGTCTCACTTGAGACATTATAGGTGTGTTCAGTATTGACTAGAGGTAGTGTCTCTTAGCTATCACTTACACAGGTATTTTCATAAAGGCACAGCTTGTCCTACAGCAGCATCATATAACATACTACATGTTTATAATTGCTAGTTTGATATTAGGGAATTCATAGAATTTCTGTCTGTGTGTTATGCTTGGTTTACACAAAGAGTGGGTATTTTGTGTAAAACTTAAAAAATCTAGATCTTTTAACATCCATTTCCTCCCTGAATAGAACGCAACATGTCAGAAGTGGTAAATGGTTCAACATTTGCATTTGCAGATGCTTTGCAAAACGCAAACTGGTTTTCAGCATTGAAAACAGTGCTATACCTTGCCCTGTGTGTACTGCAGGCAGTTCTTGACACACATTGATTTACTAACACCTCAGCACTTTCATCACACCCCAGTGAATGGGAGTTCAAACCAAACAATTTTGGTAGCACAGTGGTTCCATCATTCATAGCCTTCTTGGAGGCTTATATGATAAATGTGATTCTTGGAGGCAACTATGATAAATGTGTTCATTTGATGCCCATGGTTAGAACATCCTGACATGCTGCTGGTCCATGTGTGTTCCTAGTTTTTACTGGCTTCAGATGTAGCTGCTCCAAACAAGCATGGTTGTCTCCTTTAAATACAAGTTACACACACATAGGAGGCCTACTGATATAGCCACCTACAGTACTGAGTATCCTTGTGAAATACCACTTTAATCCAAGCTAAAAGTGTTAACCGCAGAGTGAGAATTCAAAGGAGGTTATAAAACTCATTAGCTTAGGAAAAGACTGTGAATGAGTGAGACTGATCATGCTGCATCTCTTCTACAGCAGTCATCCTTTAGGAAGAAAACCCTTGCAACAGCAATGTCTTTGCATATTGTCACTCTAGAACTTCATTCAGCAGTCACTACTAGAAAATCCTGACTCTTTGCTGCTGAGGCTGAAATCACCTCTAACACATCTCCATTTTTGAGTGGTTATGGGTTGCTACATTAGCTGTCATGGCTTGTTTCTCACTTCTATGGGCCTGTGGCTTTATTGACATTGCACTTTGTTCCTCTGAAACACTAGCAAGGACTCAAGGTATTAAAATCTTTTAATGAGAAGTCTGGGGATGCTGGCATTCCACACCCTATCACTAGGTAGTGTGGAATAAACATAGGAATCTACTACTGCCTAAAAGCTGTCCGTAATTCAAGGTAAAGAGAACTCCTCATAGACTTTTCCACTGAGCCTGCAAAAAGGAAGAATTATTTGCTAGAATGCCTTTGTCTGTAGTCACTCAGTCACTAGGGGTTTGTTGCAGGTTTCCAGCATGCTCACTTCATCTCACCAATTCTCTTCCTAGTTAGCTCCTCAGAGGCATTTCCTTACTGAAATTCAGTGCATGAACTACTGCAAAACTGCATATAGTAGAGTTGAGATAGCTGTGAACAAGAGGGAATAGCTTCTAATTGTAGACTTAGGAGGGTGGAGATGGTTTTCCTGTTAAAAATGTTAGCTCCTTAGATGTGTTTTTACTCTAATGACTTGTGATTAGATTAGAGAGAGCTTCTGAATCAAGAAGGATTTTCTGATGTAGTTAGTTTATAGAATTTTTCTTATTTGGCCTTTACACGTGCTTACCATTAGGTCAGATAGTTGGGCAAAAGTTAAATAACTGATGGGTGAAGGAGGTTTCTCAAGAGTACTTTATTTTTCTGATCCCTTCCTGTGCTGAAGCTTTAGGCAGTGGAAGTAGGTAAACTGAAATTTTTCACATTGGACCCTTTCCTATGTTATTTGTTGCTAAATAATGCTTAAATACTGTTACTAAGGCAAAGCATCACATTTGACTATTCCCACCTTAGTAAATAAAGGAAGAACATTGCCTCTATGCAACCAAAAACCTTATTCAGGCCCACTTTCAGTTTCTCTTCTATGGACAAACACTGGAGACTCCTGAGGGTTTGTAGGTCTCATAGAGGCAAATACAACACATGGGGAAGCTCAGTTTGGAGGTGTTTATTGTGCAGGAAGGGGATTGTTGGTTTGAACTACCCAGGATCACACTTTATTCATTCCTTGAGGAAAAGGCACTGCATTCAAAGCACTAGACATGCATGTGTGAGACTTGTTACTATCCTGTAGTATTTTATATTTTAATTTGTTCTTTCCTTTAGGTGTTCGTTTGTATTTGTCTGGCTGGCACTTAATCTCTTTTTACTACATTGTTTTACCTCTTTTTAAAAGCAAGGTTTCTGCTAATGTCATTCTCACCCTTTCTTTAATGATGAGCTTGGATTTTTTTGGCTGCTTTTTAATTTTTTTTAACTCCAGACCATCAATTTTAAGTGTGTTTTTCTGCTTTCTTGGTTTTAAATCGTTCATTTATTCCCTTTGCTTGTACAGTAGTGGCATTTTTCTGTCAGCTAAGTTAATTTCAAAGTAAAATGGTTCTAATGCATGAGAATTGTGTTGTTGGCTGAGGGAGACTTCTCAGAGCATGTTTTTCTTCCATCTAAGGTTATTAAATGTTGTGGAATACAAGTGAAGTTCTACTTGCATATAAAAAATGGATGGTTCAAAAATTATTTGTAAGATGATTATTTTTCTATGAAGACTTTCCTTCTATGAAGTGAAAACAGTAGTTGCGTTTTCCTGTAATAGTGGGAAAGTTTGAAGAGATAACCCAGGATTTATTTTTCACTATGTGCAATGTATGCAATTATTTTTCAAAAATACAGTATCTTGCCATTAAATCTAATGGCAGAAATCTATCCCTGTCCTTGGGTATCCCCCAAATTAGAACAGTGTAACTATTTTACTTACCTTTTTCCTCCTTCTCTAAACTGTTTAATGCTCCATACCAAGTAGAAACTTGCAAAGCTGCATCCCCAGATTTCTTTCCAAATAGAATATGTTGGATTGGCATTTTACATTCTTTTTAGCCTTTGTAGATATTAAGATGCATTTGGAGCTTTTCACGTTTTAGATGACTAATGCATGGGGGAAAACTAACTGCTGGGGTTGGTTTGCATCCGAGGAAAACCCATGCCTGAAGGGAAGCTGCAGCAGCTTGTGCATGTTAACACGATGGTTTGGAATTCAGTTGCTTGTATTTTGTTAGAACCTATTGTCTGTGGAGCAGGCTGCTGCTGCTTGCTGGCTGCAGTAACATGCTTCTAGTGTTGGTGTGAGTAGCCGTGTGACAAGCCTGTTGGCCTCACCACTGTGCTTTTTAAGATGCTGTTTTAGTTAATACAGGAATGGTTTTGAACTTTTGTAGTTCAGGTTAAACCTTCCCAGATGTGGGATTCTTCTGCTGCTGACATAGGTAAAAGAGTCAGTATTGGCCCATAACCCAGCAGTTTTCTGTGTGTAACCGTGACAGGCATGCTCAGTTAACCTCTTGGGAAGTGCATGTTGTAAACTTCTTGTGAGTTGGTAAAGCCTCTTTAAAAAAAGACCATACAGATTTCAGAGATCTTACCCAACAAGTGAGCAGTGACTTGACACACTGTTCAGGGTAGGTTGAACAAAAATCTGTCTTTTATTTTTTTTTCCAAAACATGCATTAAAATCTGAATTTTATACTAAAGGCAAAATTTTTAGTCTTGCTTATTATATATGTGGAACTAATTGTATGATTAAATACACACCCGAATCTATTTGGGAAGTTATTATTACTAATAAGCAAAAGCTTCAAAACCAGCTTCATTTCTGGAGTCCTAACTGCTACTATATGTGTATATATGTGCACATCCATATGTGTGTTTTACCCTTGGAGAGGAGAAATTTTCTAACTCAGGGTTACTCTCATATTAGCAAGGCTGTAATAATTCCTACCACTGGTGAAAATTAGTTTTATAGCACTTCTACAGTGAAATAAAATTAGGACATTATTTATTGAAGAGGTCCAGTTTTTCAGTCTGTATTGAGAAATGTTTTCTGCATTACAGCCACCTTCATGTGCTGGAAACAAACTTTGATCTCTTATTATTTCAGACAGATGCTATTTTTTTTTTTCTTTAATGGCACCTAAACAATATTAGGGATCAGAATTGCAGAAACTGAGTTTATGACACCGTAAGGAACATTTCAGGAAGAAAAATTGGAACTTTTTTCAAAGGTGTAAAGAAATTTGACATTCATAATGGTCTGGATTTCAGTAACCATTTGTACATTTTGGATTTTTGGGCTGAGGTGTTCAGAGGGCCCTAATGATTTCTTACTGAAGTCAGTAGATTTCCTTGAGGTTATAAGACAAATCCCTGCCTTGATTTATTTCCTTTATTTAAATGAAAGATTCTTTTAGGCTTAGAAAAGGGATCAGAGTCAATTTACTCTCCCTTTAGACATGAAAAGAGGGTTTTTATCATGACTGAGAATATCTTAATTGTTTTTAAAAGGGTGAAGCATGCTCAGCAAGTTTCTTGCATACGTTAAATACAGACATGTGCGAAACTTAAACCAAGGCAAATCATAGACAGGAATCAGAAAATCTAGATGTGAGAGCTAATGTTTTATGAGGCAATGCAAAAACATTCATTTGCAACTTTAACAGTGATTTGCACATTTAAAGGGATGTGTTTTAAATTATACAAATATTTGGGTGTTTGAATTAACCAAATTAAACCTTTGAGTTGTTAGTTATACAAATACTCACCCGAGAGAGCTTGTTAAAAACATGTTACATACAAGTGATTTATTTTGCATAGATAAGTTTTATCCTTTACGGATCTGCAGACAAGGGGTTATAGTATCTTACTAAAAAAACCCCACCATGTGTAGTGATAAAATACAGCCTTTAATTGAATTATTGGCAGTAATGGGATCTTGTCAGCTTTAGGGCTGATGTGTTGGAGTCATTCCAGTGTGTTTAGCACAGGTCCTCTAGCTCGTGCGTATGGTGCTGGAGTATTGCAGGATCTGTGGGCACATGGAAGCTAAGGCTTTGGGGATGGAGTGGGAGGAGATTCAGTTCCTTAATCAGTTTCCTGTCCTTAAAGCAATGGCATTTAGCTACATGAAATCGTTTATTTTGCTCAGCTCATCAGAAGTACAAACCCCATTTATTTCTAAGTTTTTAACAACTGCACGAAAATCAGGGGCTAGATGGCTAAAAATGGCAAATTCTCTGGGCTTTGTTATTTGAGCGTATTTGAGAGACTGCTGTTGTTGAGCCATGCTGTGAACTGCAAACTGTGCATGTGTGTAAAAAGGTTAAGAGCCTACATAGATGAGTTGGGGGCCATGCTGTTAGCAGACGAGGAGAGCAGTATTATGCAGCAGGTGCACGCCGTCAACTCTGTAGAAGATTCCATCTTCATGGAGTCATCTCTTGGTCCACGTTTACTTGAAGACAGGTAACAACAGCCAAACTAAGGTGACCTTGCCATTGCCTTTCCCTTTCTTCCTCTCAGCAAACCACTTGACACCTAGTTTGCAGAGAGTTTGTCAAAACTAGCTGTAGAAGAACTAATGCTTGCAGGATATAATGAATTTGATCTGTTCCATAACCTAGCAAGATATTCTTAAATAAGATGAGGATTTCTTAGAGACCAGCTGTGTTTCGCTGTTTGTACACCAAAGAGGCTGTTCTTCAGCATGTGGTATGGCAGTACACTGATGATCTATATGGCTTATGTTGCTCCTGCAAATGTCTACTAAACAATATCCTAAACTGGTTTTGTGTATTTTGATAGCAAGTAACAATTCCTGCTTTATTAAACAGCTTGTATGCTGTAACTCTGCAGTTCACCCTATATGAACTCTCTCGTGCACTGTGTATGCTTAGGATCTCTGTATGCTCCTTGTACTTAATACTCCTGCAGCTTTCACCGAATAACCCATGATGATTAATATAGGCTAAAATACTCAGGCTAGTGAAGTTCTGTTCAAAGTTCTGTCTTAAACAAAAACAATGAAAAAACCTTTACTATTGTTTAGGAACTTCTTATGCTTTGAATTACGGCATTAATGGTACCTTATTTTAAATGGTAGTAGCTCCTGCTTTATGGTAAGCTGTCATACTTAAGACTACTTGTGAGGATGGCTAGATGTGTTTAACTGAGCATGCTCACAGACTTCTTGCAGTATTTGGGAGAGTTGGGTCATTGGCTGTCTCTACTGTCATGCAAGGTGTGGCTTTTTATGTCATACAGTCACTTCATACTGTTGTTACATCTCGTCTTTTTCTGTTGTTGCCATTGTCACTGCTTGATTCACTAGCACTTTCTCTTAGCTTTCAGCTTGTAATTGGATGACTGTTTCTATTGCTGTTCTTGTGACTGTTCTGGAAAGAAAGGGATTTACAAATGGTCCTTTTGATTCTAGCTTTTGGAAAAATATTACTTGCTACTTGTCAGTAAACTTTTCTGGGGGGAGAATTATAAGTAGATATTGACCAGGACTGGGAAATTCTTAATGGAAAATCAGAAATACGCAAACTCAACATTAAAAAGCTATTTTGCTGGACAGAGTTCTCACTGTGGGTTATTAATTACTTGCTGGCTATTTTTGTTTTCCTTTTCCAAATGCTTGCTGGTATTCTCAAAGAAGATACACTGTCCTCCCCACATTCATGACTAGTGATCTGCTCCTGCATTTCTCTTCAGCTGTGTGAGCTCTCTGACTTTAGTAAGATCTACTGATATGATCAGGGCTGCAGATCAAATCCTAAGCCTTTAAGAAAAGTAAAATGACTGTGTAAGACCTCGTAAGGCTGGGTTGTAAACTTCTTGCTGTGACAAGAGTAGTGATGAATTTCCAAAAGCGCAGTAGTTTAGCACAAGTTGTCTGATGAATTCTTGTCATGGAATTAACCTGGTTTTGTATGTGTGTTAAATTGCAGGCATGTGACGCAAGCGGACCTCAAGAGCTCTACATTTTGGCTCCGAGCAAGTTTTGGTGCTACTGTCTTTGCAGTTTTGGGGTTTGCTATGTACAAAGCATTATTAAAGCAACGATGATCTGAGAAGAAGCACATCTGGCCCTACCAAATAAAACCCCCCACTTTTATGTACATTCTGAATGCTTTAAATTCTGCTAGAAATATTTATATATGCAGAGTTACTTTATTAATATTTGTAATTCATGCATAAGATTATTTTAAATTATAGCTCTAACTACAGTATTGCATAATGTGTGGAAAAAAAGAATTGCATCTTAACAGCCAGCTCAAATGGCTTAACTTGTGAGGCCAAAAGGGAATTTGTTGTAAATAACCTGTACATATTAAAGCAGTAAGACATTGCTTCCCAAAAGGCTATTCAGAATACTGTTCTTGGATGTTTCACCATGGTGACATACTAATTGTATAGTTGAAATTGAGTAGGCTCAACTCAAGGATCATACTTCCTCAAAGATTACTTATTTATTTCACATTCATCTGAAGTGACTGTATCTTTTTGGACAACAAGCTATACCAGGCAGAGTTTGTGATTTTCATTCTTATCTGTTCTTTTTAACTGATGAACAAATTTCCCCGCTGACTCTGTATTTCAGGAGAGTCCCTGTTGCCATCCTGGCCGATGACTTTGTATGTTACGTGACCAGTGACACATTTAGCAGTCTAATTTTTGTTTTAAAAGGAAAAACACAAACTTCCAGACCTTCCAGATCAAGTTCATACACTGTGTATAATTTGTGTTTCCATTTTCCACAATGTGTTTTATAACTCCTACAGATCAGATGAGCAAATTTGTATATTATAAATGTTTATAATTCAAAAAGTGTTGCTGTTTAATTTCTCACATCTGTCAGTCATACCTGTTGGAAGCTGTGTATAAGATAAAACTAAAATAGTACACAGTGCCTATTCTACTGTAGTATATTAGTTGCATGGATCACGGTGCATTCTGTAACTGGCTAGAATTACCTATAGACACAGCTTTTTTAATATCAAGTAAATCAAACATTAATTCCTCATGACAAACCTATTTTTCCATTGCTGGCCTTTTCAAGTATTTCAATAAAATAACTGTGTACTGTGTTCATGTTTATTTTTTTCCTCTTCCCCTGTCCTGAAGGCTGGTCCTTATGAAACCTTGTTCTTTATCTGAGAGAATACTGTCAGAACCTTAAGTAGTTGGAGCTTGGATGTCTTAGCTATGTAGTTTCTTTGATTTTTTTTTTTTATGACTGTGCTGCCTCCATTAGAGGTTTATTTCTGATTTATATTGGAAGACAGAAGTGACTTCTGTGATGTTTAAAGCAGGAAAACAATTGCATACTCAACCATGAACTTACTGTTTACTGTCAAGGGCAAAATAGAGCAGAAGAAAGCAGATGGTTCTGGGTTGTTTGGGAAAGCTGATGCCTGTGTGTTACATTGACCTTCCAGGAAAGTGAGGTGAGGAAGTTCTTTCAACAGAAGATTAGAAAGCTCCCTATCAGTAAACTATTAACTCTATCTAGAAAATTATTAGTTGTCTAAAAGTTTCTGAAGAAGAGAGGTCTAATACTTCTCTGGGGAGTTGTGTATACCATGTTCTCTGGGAAAGTGACCTCCTCTGTATCCTCCTACCCCTGTGGTAGGAGGACTGCAGAAATTAGATTCCTCCACATTAACCTTTCCTTACAACTAAACAGGAGCTGCTCTCTCAGCCTTTCCATACCTGTCTCAGTCCTGCTAGTGGTATTCCTCCAGTATGTCCCTGTCTGGTTTGTACTGGGAAGCCTGGAACTGGATATGTACAGCGAGATCTCCCAAGTGCCAGTGTGAGCATGGATAGTGCTTGTGGGAGGTTTGTCAGGTAGCTGAACGGTATTTCCTACTCTTTTCCTGTGAGATCTTCTGACATCCATGATGCAGAAAACAAATGCATTCATGCGATGTGGAGCTTTTGGGGTGGTGAGCTGAGCAACTGAAGGTTTCGCTGTTCCTGGATTTTTACAGTACTTCCCATGTGCTTGTGGGGCCATGCAGCAATGGCACGTGAAAGCTGAGACGTGCACCATGGATGGTGCTGATGGATCCCCTCTTTTGTGGTGGTCTTTTTCTTTAGCTACAACATACCTGCCTTGTTGTGATAGGAAATAAGAAGAAAGACCACTGTGATAGTGTGTAACTGAATCTGGAGGGATCTTGGCTTGTCTGGGCCTGTTGATCTTTTACCATCAAAGCAAGCAGGAGTATTTATATGCCTTGAGACTTTGTTTGTTTGTGTTCCTAATGGATAATCCTACCCACCACTCCCACCCTCGGTGCACCCCAAGAGGATACTTCAGGACTTCACTTCTCACAGGTTTCTCTCAGCCTGACATTGTACTGATGCTAAAGTGTCTTTTGAGAGCCTCATGGTCCTGCAGTACGGTCTGGCCTGTCAGGTCCGAGTTCTAAAGGGACTGTTTCAAACCAGTTGGTGGCTGTTGGCTCCAAAACACTCCTAAATACCCGCTACCCCCCTCTGGCCACCTCAGCACCGTGACTCCCTGTGCTGGGGCTGCTGGTGCGGACCTTTCACAGCAGCCGAACGTAGGGTGCTTTCCGGGCTCAGTGGGACTGTTTCCTGCGCAGGGCTGCAGTCGGGGTTGAGGGATCGCTGCCCTTTACGGACGTTTGTCGTTGTCCGGTGAATGTTTTCACGCTAATGGCGCCACCACCCAACTGGAAGAGGCGTCTCTGTGGAAAAACGAGGGCAGCACCTCACGAGGCGAGAGCGGCCGCCAGGGAGCGCGCTGC
>NW_009936244.1:0-1723 GCF_000696875.1 Nestor notabilis | reverse complement strand
GCTGAGCAGGCGGTTTTCCAGCTCTGCGTAGACAGCCGACATCTGCAAACCAGGCAAAGAGCTGCTGTCAATGCCCAAACCAACACAGGGCTTGTGGAGACCCCCGAGACCTGCACTGGGGACTGGACAGCCACCGCAGACCCCCAGCTCTTTAAAGGAGGGCTTAACCCAGCCCTTAAGCTCCCCAAGAGCCTCTCAGGGCAGTAAGAAGATGCTGACAGACACCAGTTAAAGCTGCCCAGGGAAGTGGTCTTGGAGGGGAGCTCTGAGGCAGGGATGTTGCAGCCACCAGCATGTATTTACAGACACATCCTTTCCCATTCCCTTCTCTCTGCTTTCCTGCGTTAGCACTAAAGGAGCCAAACTGTGATGCTGAGAACCTGACAGTCCCGCACACATCGGCAAAGGGCATCGCACCATTTTGGGGTTGGGAGTCTCCGGGAGGGATGTGCCGTCTCCAGCCTGTCTCTCGCCAGGGATCAGCCGAACCGGGACCTCCACAGTGTCGCTCTGGCCTGTGGGGAAGGGAAGGAAGAGACAAACCAGTCAGGGACCCACCTCTGCCTGTGCCCCCCAGTGCTCCTGGCGCTCCTGACCCAAGGTCCCCCCATCTCCTGCTGGGATCCAGCACATGGTGAAGCACCCGGAGCTCACGGGTCTGGGGATCCCAAGGGATCGATGCAGGGAAGCTGATGGCCCCATGCGTGGGCTGTGTATGAAACAGGGAACATCTCACTGCAGCTTCCCTGGGCGGCAGCAGGAGTCACCCGGCAATGAAGCATCAAGTGTGCTAGAAAACAAGTATGACTGAGCAAAAGTCCTCCTGTGCCTTGCCCTTCACCTCTCCATGTTCCGTTTCTTCTGCTCTAAAATGAAGACATTATTTATCTCTCATCTACCCAAGTGGTACGTTTGGGAGGTGCCTGTAAATCCTCAGCACCAGAGTGATGCTGTGATTGCGATGTGGTAGGTGTGTTCCTCAGCAGTGCTGCTCACAGGGGATGGTGCTGAGCGAGGAGTTTCCATCGCAGTATTTCAGGACAAGACACATTATCCAGGACACGTTCAGGACATTGTGCTATGTTGAGAACTCTCCAGATACCAAGATGCCACCGTGCCATGGGTGTTCCTTTATGGTTTCTTTTCCTTCAGCCTCCCTGGTAGGTGCTGGACACCAGCACTGTCGGGGTCACCACAGACAGCACTGAGATTGCAGAGTCCCAGATCTGGTCCTTTCAGTTGCAGATGCCCCGGCAGCACCGGCCACCGCAGCGGTGTCCCTGAGACAGGGCTACGCATGGGACGTGAGGAGGGAAGGGGGCCTGCACGCCGTGAAGGCACAGGAGAGAGCACTTGGGTGATGCTGATTTGACCAGCTCCAAATAAAGCTGTTTCCCCATCACATCCATGGAGAGCTGATGGCGGCCACAGTGTCAGCTCAGAGCCCTGATTTATCTGCAGGGTGTGAAGCGCTGCCGGGAGGAAGCAGCCTGCAGGCGCTGCCTTTCCCAAGCCGCTGGAGGGCAGGTCGAACGCATTCCCGTTGCCTCCAGCCACCAGGCAGGACTCAGGGCACCGAAGCCGCTGTGCTTCGATGCCGACTCCACCTTTTCCCACCGCTCCTGTTTAGCGCTAAGTGAGGAGCGTGGCTTGGGCACAGCGGAGCCAGCGGGACCCAGCTCCCTCCTCCCCAGAGGGACCCCCCGTGTTACCCACCTGCGGC
>NW_009936243.1:0-1924 GCF_000696875.1 Nestor notabilis | reverse complement strand
CGGAGGGCCGGGGCTCAGCGGGACGCGGTGTTCTGCGCTGATCTCACGTTTGGCAGCTCTCACTGGTGCGGGTGCCCTGTCCCCGTCCATCCCCATCCCTCCCGTGGTTTCTCCGGTTCTCCCCACCCGCAGTCCCTCGCCCCGCCCCTCCGGCCCCCCCCCCAACTTTACTCTCGAGAAGCCAGAGGAAGGAAGATATTTGTGTAAACCTGGACCCGTGCGCTGCTAGCTCAGCTACTTCATTTAAGTGGCGAGGTGGAGGGGGGCGAAAGAGGGGGGGGACGCACACCAACACCACCAACAATAAAAAACACAAAGACAAGAGAATGTTGATCAGAAGCAAATGATCCTGCCCCCCCTCCCCCTCTCTCTAGGTTGTGAGTGTAAGTGTGTGTGCGTGCGTGTGTCTTTTTCTTGTTGTGGTGGAGGCGTCGAGCCATATGGGGGAGTGATAGAGGAATTTTAGTCAGAAACTGTTCGTTATGTTACACTGGCTTTTCCCTTTGTGTTGTCTTTGATCTATTTGCTTGGCTTAGTATTACGAAAAAAGAAGAAAACACCATACCAAAACTCCACCACTCCCCCCCCCCCCCACATCAAAAAAGGAAAAAAACACCTAAAATAATATATTCCGAGCCTCTTCCCAAGGATCCGTTCCTTGTTATCTTTTTCGAAAGTCTCTCCCCCTCCACCACCACCCTTTACTCTTGTGTCTGTCATTATTTAAGGTGGTCCTCACAGAGGAGACCTCCCCTTCCCCTCATCTCTGGGTAATTTAGGAGACATTAAAATTACACGTAATGTTTCCCTCTCCTCTCTTGTGTTTCCTCTGTTCTTTTTATTAAATGTTGGTTATTGATTTTCTAAAATCAATGTCTGTTGTGGGGCTTTTTTCCCCTTACAAGTATCTAAAGCACGTTGCTGATCAACTGGATAACAAAAGCTTTGTGTCAAGTAGCCTTTTTTCTTATGTTAAACAGTCATTTTTGAGAGAAAAAGAGAACGAGATTTAAAGCAACGCATCCAGAAGTGTTCTTTTGCAGTAAAGAATATCCTGAGTGTTTGAGGGGGGGTTCTTCTTCTTCAGGCTCTTGCTTTTCATACCAGATTATTAGTTTAGCGTGTTAAACCCATCACATGCTCCGTGATGAGGGATGCGTCTACGTGTTTTTTATTTTCTAAATACAATTTGAGTCTCAACTCCCTCCCCCCTTCCCCCCCTCCAAAAAAAAAAAAAAAAAGCTGGGTGCCTTTGCTTGCCCAGGACACCCGGACATATCCTGGCCGCCCTGTTATCCCAGCCAAGACTTTGGGAACACATATGGACCCAGGGTGGCACAGATTCTCGTTGCTCCCATGCAAAAGTGTGTTTCCACGGAGCTGCACTAACTTGGGAAAACCCCACGCTTGGGAGTCGAAAGTTTAATTGCCATTTTAAGGTAACAGCTTAAAGATCCTGCAAACTTCATTTAAAGTGTGCGCTGATTAGATGGAGGTCTAACTTCTGCTTTCAGAGCCTTGCTCTGTCCAAGAGCACGGAGGGGGCGGGGGGGATATAATTTGACTTGCTGTTCTTCCACTCTTTGTGCTCCCTAATTTGTTTCTTTCATTAATTTCTGGCTGAGAAATGTCCTGGTTCTGAGAAGCAGGTAGACAGGAGAGGGTGGGTTTGGTTAAGGTTTTTTTTTTTCCATTTTCTCTCTCTCGACAAGCACGTATCCAATGCCTTTCCCTCTGGGAATTGCCCGGGATTTATCTGAACTGAGTGGATTTTTCTTCTTTCCTGGATTCGTGGAAAATATGTTACTTCTGAGCTTGTGTCTTTGCTGATAACACCCGGAACGGTGATGCTTATCGAAATTAGACAGAAATTCCTTAGAAACTCAGCAGAACCAAAATAATACTAAAAAGCCACCAGAAAAAA
>NW_009936242.1:10807-14738 GCF_000696875.1 Nestor notabilis | reverse complement strand
AAGGGGCCCTGCCCAGGAGCGACCCCGAGCGCAGCTCACTCCCCGCCGCCGGCTGTGCCAGGGCTCCAGCGCGGACCCGCGCTCAGGGCTCCATCCATCCAGGTCTCCCAGGGTTTCGGAGACAACTCCCTGCAGAGAACCTGTTTTACCAGCCGCTCTCCACCAGTCAACAACTCCTCCAGCAGCGGTGGAGGAGGTGAATTACCTTGGGCTGAGTGGGAGGAGGTTGGCTCCCAGGGATCCAAAACAGTCATTAAAACACCTCCATCTGGGTGCAGTCCAGCCCTTTCCAAAGAGCATGGGAGGGTGTCCTGCTTCTTCCAGCCTTCTCTGGACATCTTGGATTGAGCCGTCACAGCTTCCCTGTCGTGTCCATGGGCTTTACTGCGGTAGAGAGCACTCATGAAGTGTCAGAGGAAGTGGCTGAAGCATGGGGAGGGATCCAGTTTTTGGGTGCTGAAGCCCTGTGCCAGAGGCGAGCTGTGTGCTCAGACTCATCCCATGCCTGCACCCAATCCTTCATCCCCCTGGGCTGGTCCCAAGACTCTGTCCCCCCATGCTCGCACAGGGCAACGCTCTCTTTCAAAGGGCAGGTGTGAAGGCAATGGGGAGACTCTTTGTTTTATCAGGGTGACAAGGGCACCCAGACACAGCAGAGCCGGGTCCAAGCCTGGTTTTTACCTGGGCCCAGCCCAGGGACCTGGTGCTCCAGGCAACCACATCAGATGCCTGTAGAAGAAGTCATCCGGGACCCCTTGAGTACTAATTCGGTCTCTGACCCCGGTGAGATCCATCCATCCGGCAGCCCAAAGGACTGGGTGTAAGGCTGGGCTTGCCACACATGCCCCAACCCACAGGGGTGTGCCGGGGACCTGAGTAATCAAAGGAACTATTATAATCAAAGGTTCCTGATTAAAATCCCATTTCTAAAATATAGCCCTGTCAAAACGAATGTCTGCTCTGAGCAGGGCTTGGCCTCTGTTGTTCCTTCTTCTTGCTGTAACCCGTTGTCTTTCACCTCAGCAAGTTGTGGCATAAGGAAAGTACTTCAATAAGTTCGCAAGCGTCCTGCTAATTGCTGACAAGCCATATAGAGCAGTTCAGCACGAGCAAGTTACGGTAGAGCAATAAACCTTTCTGATTAATGCACAGGAGAGCACTTCACTTGCAAAACTCACTGCCAAAGGACATCACTGAAGCACGGGACTTAACAGGACTTTAAAAAGGATTATACTGAACGTAGTGAGAACACCCCCAGCTTGGATCCGCACGGCAAAGGGATATAAAACCTTACAGTTTGTGACTCCTCTTATTAGTAAGATGAAGAAATTACAGCCAGCCATTTAGAGGCTGAGGGTTAGGCAGAGGACGATACTCACCCCTTACAGTCCCTTCGTCTTTATTTTCAGCTCAGAGACTTTTGAGCTCAGCGTGGTTTCCTCTTTATTTAAGAGCCCTCAGTAGGTTTCTCCTCCATGGATTTGCCCAGTTTCCCTCAAAACCAGGAAAACTGTTTGCATAAAAAACATCCTTCAGCATCCCCCCCCCACCACTTCTTTAACTTGGATGGGATCCTGCTGAGCACTTTGGCAGCACAAAACGTTGCTTTCTCTTGGTTGAGATTTTTTTCTGCCACGGAGCATTCAGCTCATGTTTTCCCTGATGTTCCTCATGCTTTATCATGTTCACCATAATCCCAACCAGGCAACAGCCAGCCCAGAGACCATCGTCCTATATATTCATATACCCTGGATTTTCCCCTTTATACTTCTCCAACCATCCCTTGCCATTTTATCCCCAAACCCCAAGTCCTGCAAGATCTTTCTGAACATCTGCATCATCACTCTTCGTCTCTGCTATGCCAAATACACAAGAATTATCAGCAGTTTGTTATCTCACTATCATTTCCTATCTGCTAATTGATTATTTACCTCTGCTTGGACTTTCCTTCTTAACAGTGGATGACCTAAAGGTCTTTCTTTCTGGAAATCCAGGAAAACTCTTATCTACAAGGTCGCCCTTATCTACAAGCTCATTGATGCATCCAGCAAACACCAGATGCTTTGTGAGACAGGACTTCCCTTTACAGAAGCTATTATGGCCACTCTGAGCTCACCACCGAAGCCCAGACCCAACTGCAGGTCCACAAAGGTGAAGGTGAAGTAAGGCAGAGGCGTGAATCCACGCGGGGAAGGGATGCCCAGGGGAACGAGTCTGACATTTATCCGGATCTGCTCTATGCAACAGGCTGTCATATCTCCTGTCCCAGATCTACAGCCAGGAGAGGAAAGATATGTGCAAAGGGAGTTGTGCAACAGGACTCTGCTGTGTGCAGGCAAGGCTCTAGTGTAAAACCTCACTTCTCTCTGGGTACCTGCTTTGCTCAGGGATGGTTTTCCAGCTGCTTCACAGGATGGCTCTGCCCAAGGAGCTCAGGGAGCCAGATCTTCATAGAATCCCGGTCTGGTTTTGTGTTGGAAAGAACCTTAAAGCTCCTCCAGCTCCAACCCCTGCCCCGGGCAGGGACACCTTCCACTAGAGCAGGTTGCTCCAAGCCCCTGTGTCCAACCTGGCCTTGAACACTGCCAGGGATGGGGCAGCCACAGCTCCTCTGGGCACCCTGTGCCAGCGCCTCAGCACCCTCACAGGGAAGAGCTTCTGCCTCAGAGCTCATCTCAATCTCCCCTCTGGCAGGTTAAAGCCGCCAATTTGCATCATCTGATCAGCAGATCAGCAGAAGACACACGTTTATACTCAAGAAGCTGGACTAGTATCAGCAAGAGTTTGTTGTTCTTTTTCCCTTGGGATCAGTGTCCTGTCTCTCATCCTGATGCAGAGCCTGTTTCTTTAGCTATAGGGCAGTGGAGAGCTTCCAGTTTCCACAACTGTGCTGTCATTAGGGCATTCCTCAACCTCACCCCAGGGCCTGGTGGTGAACCCTCCACCTCCACCTTTTGGCCCGTGCTGGTCCCTCAGCATCAGCCACGGCTTCACTCCTCCCTTGGCTCCACAGGCTCACACTGCTGGTGGTGGAGCAGAGTCAGCAGCATCATCTGCCCAGGCTTCCCCACTGGGCTGGGCCATGGGGCTCCATGGCCTGGAGAAGGCTTTTTCACCCTTGCTCAGCTGCCATCCCATCACTGCAGTGATGCAACAGCTCACGAATGTCCCATCAGTGAATGCTCTGCTGCTCCACTCCCCTCCACACATGGAGGTCTCCCTGCATCCCCACACCGGTACTCTGCAGGTGCCGGGATGGTCCAGGGCTCTCCTTCCCCAGCTGCAATTCCTTCAGCTTTAGGGAAGATGTGTGTGATGCACTAGAAACTGATAGGACAGAGATAAACCTGCTGGGAAAGTGGCTGGAATTGGTGTGTGTTTGCTCAGAAACCGAACAAAACCCAAGCACAGACTTTTCTTCAGGACAGGAACAACCAGCATGCAGACTGCCTTGCACTCAGCTAGCAGAGGGCCTTTCATTCCTAATTCACCCTTTTTAAAATGAAAAGAAGTATTTTAGACAAATCTTGGTTCAGAAATGCCACCATCGTGCCCCACAGATGCTATAGTGTCCTTCAGGTTGCCATTCTCCTCTGCAGATCGAGGATTGATCTAATAAGGATTGATCTTATTACCTGTCCTTTCCCCTGGTGCCCCAGGACTAACGATGAAGATCCACGGACATCCCCTAAAAGTGGTGCCCATGGAAACTTTCCAGGTCATGGATAGAATACACGTGACACTGTCAGCAGTGGCTGGCAGACTGAGTTGCCACTAATGAGAAATCCCCTCTGATGTGAGCAGGGAGGGAGAGGGCTCAGGCCACAGCAGGGGAAGATGGATAAGACTGATGTATGTCCCATCCCAGCCCTGTTCCTCCCTGTGGCTGCAGGATCTGGAAGGCTGCAGGGGGGGAAAATGGGGGTGAAGA
>NW_009936242.1:3396-10791 GCF_000696875.1 Nestor notabilis | reverse complement strand
GGGGACCCACAGGACGTGCAGTGATGACCCGCAGGGTGATACGTGGTTATGCTCAGCCGCAGCGGGGGTTTGATCCTGCACCAGCAGCACTGCAGAGGCCATGGGGGGCAATGGAGGTAATGTTTAACCTTTCCCACCAGGGCCTGCAGCCTGGCATTAACCCCGCGCAGGGCAGTGTGCTGCACTGCTCTGCAGAGGCCACTTCAATCCTTCCCACCCCAGGGTTGCCCATCACAAATCCTCCTTCCCTTCCTCCCTTTGCAGGTCCAGCCACCAGCTGAGCTGCAGATGTGCTCGGGGGAATATGTGGGCACAGTTCAGATGTCCCTGGGCAGGACTGGTGAGCAAGGAGCTTGCAGAGCATCCCAGGAAAGGAAAGGACCATTTTACAACCAACTGGGAAGGTCTTATCAGACCAAGCCCTTTGCATCTCCCTCATTGCAGTTTTACCAGCAAAACCTTTCCAGTAGTAAATCACTGGGTTCACTAATGTTGGGGGTTTTTTCTACTGTCCAACTGAAGTCACAATTCCTGCAATTTCAAGCTTCCAGTGCTGCACTTTTGCTTTGCTTTGTTTAGTTTTGCTCTGGGGGCTCTTGGCTGCAATGAAACAACGTGGAGCAGGGTAGGGACAGGACTCTGCTCAGTTCAGGGACTGACTCATGCAGTTTGTCTGCATACAAGTACAATTGCATTAGTAACTGCTCCAGCACCACCTTGTCTCCCTAAGAGAGCCTTGTGAGTCCCCCATTTGGAATGAATTGTCACTAAAAATGGATCACTGTAGGGTTCCCTTCTAATTCAGAGAGAAGAAATCAAGATTATGGTCACCTAGGAGAGAAGCAGCAGAGGGACTGTAGGAGCAGGGGAAGCCAGGCACATCCTGGGATGAAGGGCTCGACTTGCCCCTCTTACCAAGGGGGAACTTGGGCTCACAGTTGTCCCAGAGCCACAGAAGCAGCTGCAGAGCAGAGATGGGGAGGAAGACTTGGCTCCCAGTGCCCCGATCCAACCAGGAGAGCCACTTCCTCAGAGCAGACAACTGCATTTCCCCTTGACATCCAATGCCTGTAAAGAGATGGGGTTTTCCATGTTTGTAATAAAACTGCAATCCATAAAACTTCGTTTTCCCCTGACCAATCAATGTGGTTTTCCAGGACATGGTGAGTGGGGACCATCATACTTTGAATAAGTAGGGGAACCTGCAGAGCAAAGAGTTGTGGGGTTGGGTTCTTCTCTCATCCCCCTCAGTGTAAAACACAAGCAGCCATGCAAAGCCATCTATAGCTTGATGGGTGCATGTGGGCCCAGGGACCCTGCTGAGCACACCAGAGCCATGCTGGTGAGCCCTGAGGTCCTGCTCTGCAGCAGTTTCGGGTGTCTTAGTGCACAGGACCTGATGATGAGCTGGGCACGGGCACGGGCACGGGCACAGGCTGGGTGCCTGGTCCCATAGCACCCATATTGCCTTTCATCTCACTCTCATCCCTCCCCACCCCACAAATGCCACCCCTTTTTTTCTTTTAATTACAAAATTAGCATAATTGCACTAAGCTCAGAGCAGCTGTTCTCGACCAGGACTTGGCTTTGCCATCGTCTGCTTCTGTTCCAGGTCTGAAGAAGGCTTTGTTTCCATGAAACCTCTCTCTCATTTTCCAGCTATACCTGTCGGTCAGGTAACAGTTATTGCCTCTCCCTACACATCTTTCTTCCTCTGCCAGGATCGCTGCTGAGTGTGTGAGTTCCCTCTGGGGAATAACGTGCACAGCGAGATCCCAGGACATCATCTCCAATCACCTCTGAGCGCAGAGTCACTTGGCTTGGCCAAGACAGAGACTTGTTCCCCAGCGCTGCGCTGGCCGGGACCCCATCCCGAGGTGCACAGGGTGAGGACAAGTGGTCAGTGAGTCCCCACACGCTGTGCTGGGATGTGGCTGCTCCCTCCAGCTGAGCTTGGAAAGGAAAGAATGGGTGGAAAAGGCTCTGTGTGCCCTGCAGCTGCTCCAGTCGTGCAGGGGGTGGTCGTGGCCTCACTTAACAGGATGCTGATGGGGACAGAGGGTCAGGTGGAAAGAGAAAGTCTGAGCATCTGTGCTTGCTAAGGACATAATGTGTGTTTTCCAGCTGACAGCCCTTTGATCTGACCCTAACTTTGGGAAGAGTTTTCCTACCGAGTCTTAAATTCCCTGTGAAGGAGCTGCTGGATGTTGCAGCAGCCCCAGTGCTAATGACCATGCAAGAAGTAAGTATTCCCATAAGTCACGCAAGACCTGGCACAGGGACATCACAGGGGGCAGGGAAGGATCAGGGTATCTTCCCCACTGGGCTGTGGACCAGCTCCTGCCCCTGGTGAACGCTTCCACAGTGACGAGCCCACACGATGCTCTGCCTGGGAAACCATCTTTTAATACACATGCAGCCGCGGGGGTACATCTCAGGCTGCTCCACCAGAGGATGGGGGTTTGGGAGGACCAGCAGCCACCTCCAGGGCCTCTCTGCAGTGGTGGAAGGGGAGGGATGGCCAGTGCCCCCTTGGAGACAGCATGGCCCGTGTGGGTGATAGCGGGGAACCGCTGTGCCAAGGCCGTGAGGGAGCAGGGCTGAGGGCAGAGCGCAGAGGAAGAAGCTCAGATCTCTGTTCCACACAGTTGTTCCTGTGTTGCAGCTCAGTGTAATGGTGTAAAGAGCAGAGGGGCAGCAGGGGAAAGGGAGGCAGAGGCAGGGGTGAGGAGGCTCCTCTTCCCGATGCTCCTGTGGGAAAGAAACAGAGCAGAGCAGTGGGACCAGAGGAGGAGTTCTCAGGCTGCTGAAAGCAGCTGGAGTAGGTGGCGGTGATGGCCATGCTGTGCAGGAGCAGTGTGCTATGGGCAGCAGATGCTGGAGAGCAGGGGAGGACAAGCTGCGGGAGGAGGAGAGCTGCCGGCAGTGCTCTGGGGGCTGGAGCACTATGGAGACTGAGGGAGTTTGGGTTGTTCAGCCTCGAGAAGAGAAGGCTCCAGGGAGACCTTAGAGCAGCTCCAGTGCCTAAAGGGGCTCCAGGAAACCTGGAGAGGGGCTTTGGACAAGGGATGTAGGGACAGGCCAAGGGGAATGGCTTGAACCTGCCAGAGGGGAGACTGAGATGAGCTCTGAGGCAGAAGCTCTTCCCTGTGAGGATGCTGAGGCGCTGGCACAGGGTGCCCAGAGAAGCTGTGGCTGCCCCATCCCTGGCAGTGTTCAAGGCCAGGTTGGACACAGGGGCTTGGAGCAACCTGCTCTAGTGGAAGGTGTCCCTGCCCGGGGCAGGGGTTGGAGCTGGAGGAGCTTTAAGGTCTGTTCCAACACAAACTACTCCATGATTGTATGATCCTATGGCCGTCACCCATCCCAAGCGTGGGGTGGGAATGGTGCCTGTGGCGGTGGTTTCTGTATGTGGTAGGTCACAGTCACAGATCAGGGGTGCTGCAGGGAGCACGTGGCATCGCAAGGGAAGGAGAACCAGAGCCCTACCTCTCACTGGCCCGTGGGGGACTTGGCAGCATCGAACATCTTCTTCCGTCCCTCCATCCCTGACATGGCCTCCACGTTCTTGCGCCAGTCACCCACTTCCACAGGGCGCTCCTGCAGGGACAGGGGTTGCAGTGGCCATGGATGGGGTGTCCAGCAGCCCCACACTGTCCCACCCCACTGCACAGAGCCATCAGCCCCAAGCAGCACAGGGAAGGTTGCAAACACCCTCTCCATCGGACCCAGCTCTGCCACTTGGGAGCATGGCCAAGTGTCTGCTCTGCCAACCCACGAGCATCCATCGATCACAAACCGTGTCCCAAAATCATCTCATGACATCTAAACTAAACTCTGATCCATTCACCACTGGCGCTGAGGGCTGCAAACACCGTTCTCTATGCAAAGGGCTGAGATGTGCTACAGAAGAACAAGAAAAGTCAGAAAAATCAGTTGAAAATTAAGATTTCATCTGATCTGCTGAGCTGGGACCAAACTGCAAAACCCCTTTGCGGGGAGGCCCTAGGAAAGGGGCACAGCTCTTGCCCTTGGGTGCCTGCACACCCCAGGCAGGTTTAGGTGTCATTCTCTGTCTCTGGTAGACTTTCTTCTCTCACATCTCTGCAAAGCTGGTGTGATGTGGGCCATGTATTTCAAGCCAAATGTGCTTGCTGGGCTGGCTCTGCCTTATCTAATCTGGGTTTGGGAATTTCCCGAGTGTTTTCTGGGCATGATTGCACTGAACAGGAGCTCTCCTGGTTCCCTACAAGACCAAAACCCAAAGTCTCTGCAAGCGCAGCTCAAAAGACATGCCAAGGGCGCCCCAACTGAAAGACCCCCCCATGCTCTGGGAGGGAAGAACACCATGAACACAGTCCTAAATCTCACTTGTTATCGTCCACCAGGTACCTGGCCCAGTCAAACTGCTCCCATGTGGTCCTGCAATGGGCTCATCTACACAAAGACCGCCCTGCGCTATTTCTGAGGTTACAAAGGGTGAACAACAACCCACGAAGGCTCCAGAGGGGACCTTGGAGAAGGGCAAGAGCATCCCTAGGAGGTGCCTCCATCTCTGGCCTCCAGCAGAGTCACCCACCTTCTCCGTGTCCTCCTTCTTGACAGACTTCAGGTTGGCTCTCAGATCCATGGACACCTTGTGCTTGGAGCCCAGCAGAGCCCTCAGCATGGCATCGGCGGAGACACGGCCCCGCCGCAGGGGGGGTCGCTTGAACTTCCCTCGGAGATCGAGCACTTTGATTTTCAGGTCTTTAATCTGCAAGTTGGAGAAAGGAGGAGGAGCAGGAGGTCACCGCGCGGCCGCCTTGTGTGAACTAGGGCTCTGTGCCTCCCCTGCAGAAGCTCTCAGACACACAAGGGGTGACCAGGAGAGGAGGAGGTTGCCTTGGACCCAGTGGACAGTTTGAATTCCCTGAGGCAGGGATGAACCTTGAGCAGGGCAAATGTCTTGCAGGGCAAATACCAACCCCGGTGCAGGTCCCACATCCAAGCTCAGCCCAGTCCCTGACAGACCCCAAGCTACCAAGTGGATTGGAGTTAACATAGGAGCAAACTGCCCATCTTGCCTCCTACCTCCCGGGTGTTATGGTTGCATTTCGCTTCGATGTCATATCTCTCTTCATCCACAATTTCAACCTTCTCGTGCAGCTCCCTGCACAGGTCCTGGGGGACAAGCACAACAGGAGAGCAGTGAGCAATGACCCTGCGTGTTCCCAAGGACCTCACTCCACCCTCAGACCTGAGAAATACCTGGAGCTGGCTCAAGGAGAGCCCGCTGGTGCGCAGTGGTGTGATGCGCTCAGACAGGTACCTCTCCTTCTCTGCCTGCTTGTCCACGATCTCCTGATCCCACTCCTCCTTTGCTTTTGCCAGCATCAAACTCTACAAGCACAAGTGTAGAAATGTGAGCAGACGGGTTCCTCTGTTCCCCCTGAGCATCCTCACGTATCGTCTGTAGGATAGGACGGGCCTGTCTGCCTCTGAACCCGCTGCCTGCTGGAGCTGTGCTCCCCACGTCCCTGTGCTGCTGCAGCACACATCAAACAACCCCTACACCTTTCGTGTGGTGGCCCTGAAGGCGCGGGAAGCAGCGTGGCTGGAGGCACCGTGGGGCTGTGCTCGCGATGGTCCCGATGGATGCTGATGTCAGCACTTTCTCTGCATGGGTTTGCTCTGCTGGGGCATTAAATGGTTCTCCCAAGCCACAGCCCGGGGAGCTCCCAAGCTGATGCTGCAGAGCTGCTGGTGCACAAACACGAGGTCTGCGGCTTTGGAGCTGAAGGCGTCAGAGTCTCTCCCCACCTCAGCAAAGGGGACGGGAGGGGAGGCTTGTTTAGCGCATGGACCACAAAGCCCACATGAGTGAGGATTTGTGAGAAGACAAGAGGTGGGACTGGGAGCTGCTCCCCAAGGCCCATTCTTCTGCTGCTCCTCATGGCTGTCCCACCGACCACGCACCCAACCCCGGCTCCTTTTCCCCAGCAAGTTAAACCCCAGGGAGTTTCCAACCCTCAGGACTCACCTTCAACAAGAGCTTGCGTGAGGCTGTGATCTTGGATTTTCTCTAGGGGAAAGGGGAGGGGAAAAAGAAACAACAAACTTTGAAAACAAGCTCACAGCAAACTCAGAGCAGCATCGGGATGGCTCCCGAAAGGAGAAGCACTTACCTCCCTGCAGGCAGGCATGTGTTCAGGAAGGAGCAATGAGGAACAAGAGAAGAGAACAGGGCATCAGTGAGTAAGAGTCAAAAAGAGGGGACAGTCAGAGAATAGTAGAATCACAGACGTGTTTGTGTTGGAAGGGACCTTAAAGCTCAACCAGTTCCAAGCCCCTGCTCAGGGGCACTGCTCAGAAAGCCAAAATGCCATTCAAACATGGCACAGGAACTGTCACTGTGCCCATGGTGCCAGCCCCAGCTCAGTCCCTGCAGTTCGGACCACGACACCCTCATTCACAAGGTCCCTGTGGAGCTGGGGCTGGCACCCAGGATGCTCGGATCCTGCTCAGGTTTGCAGGGCTGGGGCACCTCCGTGTCATCGCCCAGTGAAAGCTCTGCAGGGAGGTTTCTCCCTTCTGTTCATCCTGGGGAATAGGTTATACCCGTACCATGTGCTGCCACAAAGAGCCTTGCCGCAAAGCGGGTGGTGCCCACCTCAGATCCCTGTGCAGGGATCTATAAAAGCTTTGAATTGGGACATTGGAATCACTAATGAATTTGATTTGAAGATAGTTTTTGCCATGGGAATGGCACAGAGGTCTTGAGCACGGGCTGGTCTCCCAGCTGAACCCTTCCAAACACGGACACGCTCAGCCAGCACAAGCAGCCCTTGGCCAGACCAGGATTTGGTGGAATCCAAAGGGAAGTGGTGCTACTCACGGCTCTGGCATCGCGGAGTCGAGCTGTTCACCTGCAGAGAAAAGCAAAAAGTACCAAAAAAGGGAAAGGAGCCGAAACAAAGGAGCAAATCCTAAATCCACCCGAAGCCCGAACACGGTGGCAGGAGGTCTCCTGAGGTCCGGTGCTGCCCCGCGCTGTCAGCGGAGGGAAGCGACTCCCTCCCGCTGTGAAGCACCAACACGAGCACCTTGCTCTGAGGAAAGCTCATTCCAGGCAAGCTCCAACCTGCTCCAGCCCCAGCCCTGCGGGACTCGGTCTCCTGCTCCTCAGGGGTTTTCCCAAGCACCGACCTGGTCCCACAGGGACTGCATCACCCAGCCCAGCTCAGGGCGCGGGGATGGAAAGAGCAGGAGAAATGAGAAATGGGGGGTCCCAGGGCCCTCTGCACCGTGTGAGCTCGGAGGGTCTCATCCCACAGCTCCCCATTGGCAACCACAAGGGTGTCGGAGCCAAAATCCATCTCAGGAGTGACAGAGCAAAGGGCAAAGCGGCTGAGC
>NW_009936242.1:2651-2951 GCF_000696875.1 Nestor notabilis | reverse complement strand
TCCAGCATTCCCAACTGCGCTGCTTCCAGCACTGCCTCCAGCATTCCCAACTGCGCTGCTTCCAGCACTGCCTTCACCATTCCCAACTGCGCTGCTTCCCAGCACTGCCTCCAGCATTCCCAACTGGGCTGCTTCCCAGCACTGCCTCCAGCATCCCCAACTGCGCTGCTTCCCAGCTCTGCCTCCAGCATTCCCAACTGGGCTGCTTCCCAGCACTGCCTCCAGCAATCCCAATGCACATCCCAGCCCCATCCACTTGCCCCTGTCCTGTCCCCATGCCCCCCACTGCTGCAGCCTGAA
>NW_009936242.1:2079-2628 GCF_000696875.1 Nestor notabilis | reverse complement strand
CCCAGCAGTAATCGTCTCCCCCAGAGCCTGCCCTGGATTTACATGGAAAATATCCCAAAAGTGGGCAGCTTTTTTCTCCCAAAAGCCACATCAGTCAGATGCAGCTGGAGCCGCCGGTTTCCTGCCTGTCCGGAGGGGTCTGGTGGGACAACAGGAGGACACGCAGGGAATGCGGCTCCTCTCGCCTGACACTGGTGTGTTGAGCGGGTCAGGTCTCAGCTGCTCCCTTCAGCTTGTCTCTGGGGAGGCAGAAAAGCCTTTGGGCTCTCTGGAAGTGAGCAAGGACTGGGCGAAGCCTCTCAGCATCTCCAGCATTCCCTGTTGGAGCACAGCCTGGCGTCCCTGGAAGGTGGGACTCACACACCCCTCACACCAGCGACCTCTACCAAGGTCAATTGACTTTTCGGGCCAAATAGCTCTAAATTGGCTTTGCAGGGGGCAGCCAGGACTGTGAGACACCCCCAGCAGCCTTGTGCAGGGACTTTTGGGCTCCAGCTGGATCTCGAGCATCCACAAGAGCCTTTGTTCTCTGATGGGGACAAGAGGATG
>NW_009936242.1:1627-1952 GCF_000696875.1 Nestor notabilis | reverse complement strand
CCCCCACCCGGCCCCCCACCAGCACCCCAGGGGCCAGAGACATACCACGAGCACGTGCCCAGCCAACCTGCGCTGCCTTGAACCTCACGTCCTTGCTCACCCAAGTGACCACGAGCACTCAGGTGGGCAAACACCACCGAGAACTGCCCCAGAGCAGCTCCAACAGCGGCTCCTTCTGCAGCGTTTCCCCATCACAGCCTCTCCCACCCTCTCTCCCCCCGCCCAGAAAACATCTGAGCACCCTCAGAGGCACCCAGCACAGGAGCTTGTCTGGGTGCCTCTGAGGGTGCTCAGATGTTTTCTGTGCTGGTGGAGAGAGGGGGGG
>NW_009936242.1:986-1429 GCF_000696875.1 Nestor notabilis | reverse complement strand
CCCCCCAGAGGCCCCCAGACAAGCCCCTGGGGGGGGGGGGGGGGGTTGCCACATGGACCCACACTCACGCCCGTGGCCCCACCAGCACAGCGGGGGGTGGCAGAGCCTTACCTGGGTGCTGCGCAGAGGGAGGTGATGCCTGGCCTGGGGAGCGCCGCGCTCTGCCGGGGCGGGCGGCCGGGGGGGAGTATTGAACCGCAGCCGGGCTGCGAGTGGCCGGTAAAAATAGCACCAAACCCCCCTCGTGTGCTCACGTTCGCTGCAGGCACCGGCACGTCGCGACGTGCAGCACACACCTGCACCCGCGCGAGCACGCGTGGCACACGTGTGTGCTGGTGCACGCGTGGCACACGTGTGTGCTGGGGAACTCCTGTGCTCTTTTGCTTGTGGATCGCCCCAGGCTGGCCCGCACTCGGTGCCCGGCGCCCTACACACGTGTTGTG
>NW_009936242.1:0-648 GCF_000696875.1 Nestor notabilis | reverse complement strand
GCACACGTGTTGTGTGTGCGCACGCATGTTGTGTGTGAGCACGCGTGTTGTGTGTGAGCACACGTGTTGTGTGTGAGCACATTGTGTGTTAGCACGCGTGTTGTGTGTGCGCACGCGTGTTGTGTGTGCGCACGCAGACATGACCATGATGCACCAGCAGTGCTCGTACAGACAGGGTGTGTGTTCTTCATGGCACATCTGCCTTGCTCCTCTCCCGTGTAAACCAGCACCAGAGAGGCTGGAAAAGCCCTGTCTGTGCCAGGGGGCAAAACCAGGAGCCCAAACCCCTGCGCTCGAGCTTGCTCTGTAGGAAATCTCCTTGGGTTTATTCTTCTTTCATTTCTTTTCCTTTTTCCTTCCAGAAAATGAAAGGGGGGGAGGGGGGAGCATCCTGGTGTGGTGCTGACCCCGCGCACTCTGGTGCACACACGCTCTTCAGTGCTGCAAGCACAGAGTGATGTCCCCACGGGAGCGCTGGCCAAGGGGCATCCCTGCAGCCTCCAGAGCAGTAGGGCAGTGAACTGCCATGGGGTGACGGGGTGCAACCGGGTGATCGGTTGGGACCATGGATGGGGCAGACCCCATTCTGTGGGGGCAGGAGCATCCAGGCTCACCCAGCACAGAACCACGGGTTGGGGTGATCAAGCC
>NW_009936241.1:0-19844 GCF_000696875.1 Nestor notabilis | reverse complement strand
TATATATTGTTTTCATACAAACAGTTAATACTACTCAAAAAGAGCTCCAACATTAAGCTCAAGAGGCATTTTGCCACCAACCTGGATGAGAAACCTTTGCCATTTAAGTTACAAAAGTGAGAAGGAGACTCTCAGAAATAGTATTGCACAGCAAAAAGGTGACACTCACTCCTTTGGCCACGTAAGTTGCACTGAGACAAGAGAAGTTTTGGCCATGTCCCACCGCAGAGGACTGCCATATCACCAGCACAAGACACAGTAAGAGCAAACAAGCCATCCAGACATCCTGAGCTGTCCACCAGAGTCCCTGTCACAAAGAGAGTGAGCAGAACTGTCTTCAATTTGTATTTTTTTAAATCCTTAGGCTAGATCGGTTTTCCCCCATGCTCTTTCAGCTCTCTGGACCTAAGCGGGGTGATTAGGGAAGGTTGAGCTGAAGCACTAAGCTATTTTGACACAGTGATATTGGACCAACTGCTGAGGAGATGCTAGAGGGCAACTGCTGCACTGGTGCCAAGCTACTCTTCCATACATGAATGATGGCACTTGATTTTACTTCATTACTGAACTTCTGCAGCAATTTCTGCCTGGTGTCAGATGAAAGAGTATATAAGGTTTTAACCATTTTTAAATAACTTTTCCAAATATTGTGCCTTGTTTTTCTGGCCTGGTTGATACAATCCTAAATTGAAAGCAACTAGGAATTAAATGGACGCGATACAAGAATTACCAGTTTTATTTTGTGAAATACAAAGGATAAAGTACTTGAAGATGCAGTCATTGAGAGAAAAAACGGAGAATGTGGGGGGAGATAGCAATCCACTGATACTTTCATTCCCAAAGAAGATAGAAAGGAGCAATCCAAGGGGAACACAGATGGAGGGACTGTGAGCGACTGATCTGAAAACAGATTCCAATTTGTCTTATCTCTATTCCCTTTATTACAATAATTTCCCTTTTTTATAATAATTGTCTTTTTGTAATAAGCCAATTGATCGATTACTGTACTTGACCTTGTTTGCGCCTTGATTTCACTCTTGGGATCACAAATGAAACAGGGTCCAACACTGGGGTTTTCTCCAATTGGACCCTGACAGGGACATGGCACTGATTCAGCCCTGTAGCACTCAGAAAGAGCTTGAACTTTTCTTGCAAGCTTAGTTTGTGGGTTTTTACTTAAATGATATCTCCACTGATTTTAACAATGAGCAGACCAATTGATTTCAAGCGACACATGAATATTCTGCTGGAGAAAAAGAAAAGCCATCAGCAAATATAAATTAATGAAAGCAATAAAAACATGGGCTTTCATAAACATAGCATCAACCTTATCTCTCACCTGAAAAAAACCAAACATAATTCTAGTAAATGTTCGGCAGAAGTGCACATATGAGCAGATGTGTCTGCATTACTACTTTAGTTCCCAAAGGCTATGCCTCTGGACATCCCAACCGCTCTCATTTACCATGATGTGACACACACCATGGAGAAGTTCTGGAGCACACAAGTGAAACTACAAGATGTACTCCAGAACTGCCCTAATGCATTCCTTCTGTTAATGGCCTTTCAGCCCATCACAGCAGATCAGAGCTAGCAGGAAGGAAAAGACCTCGAGTCCACCCAATGCACAGACTGGAGTTTTGATGCTCTTGCTCTACAGACCTGCTTTCCTTCTGTCTCCTTACTTGGTAAAACAGACATTGCCAACCACATGGGGAAGAAATTTTGTGAGCATCTGTGCAAGAGAGAATGTTTGCACGCAAGCAGATAATACACAAATTGGAAAAACTGTCTTCTTGTCTTGCTTTATCATTTCATACACTGCAAATGAAACAGTCTAATTATTGTATTATCTAATTACACTTTCATATTGTAGAGTAAAATGCTGATTCTAGAAATAGCTCAGTCTACATTATATGCAGACATATGGCTTAACACGTATTTTGGTAGCTCGGGGAGGGGAGTTTCATTTTCTCCAGAAGTGATCTGGTTCACCTGTCCCAGCACCACCATGCACATTACACCCGTGCGTGGTGAAGAGGCAAAGGCAATTCACATCACAACTACAGCATCTCCCTGAAATTAACTATAAGGCAGGCACTGGCAAAAGTAATTTTACAGAACTTAAGCCACTTCAGTGCAGCTCCTAAGGCTCAAATGAGCAAGGCCAGCTTCTCACTAGGCTGTGTGCATCAAGGTTAACCATGAGCACTGTAAGGTGATTCAAGTTAGCTTAGCCTAGGAGGAAGAAAGCTAAGCTGATTTACTCATTGTTTCTCAGGCCAAAAGCATGCTCACATTACACAGGGTAACATTTCTAAGCCATGGTAATATAATCATTCCTGCACCCCCATGATTGACATTCTCCAGTTATTGCTATAGGAGATATAAGTAGCTCTCTTCTGAGTCCCACTCATTGGCATGATCAGGGAAGGCCATATGGAGATGGGTAGAAATGTGAGCAATCTTCAGGCTATTCAACAGGTCAGAGACACATAAAATATCCAAAGGCATGTATATATTAAACACTAACAGCAGAATAAACACATGATTTGAGTTATAAAGCAGACCATACAAGACCTCTCATTCACAGCGCATTTACTTAGTGGAAAAGCAGAACATGACCCTATTCTAAAAGCTGTCACCTACTGACAACTTGTAATATGTTGTTACAAACACTGAAAATGAATGAGATAGATGGACACTTTGCTTCTGGAAGAATGAGATGGAAACCAGTGGCACATGTCTTGGTCTCAACATATAAAGCTTAAATAATAAACGAATGCTTCCTAGACTAACAACAAAAGCTTGACAGTTAGAGGACTGAATGCATGTATGAATTTACCATGGGATTAATTTCATTTACCTCTGAAACTCAAGCAATGCTAAGGAAACAATCTATCGCATACATTAAGACATTAAATGTAAGAGTGAAAATTAACATTTAATATAGCTTAAGCAAGCAAAACATACACTGCATTAGCAGGAATCTTTGAAAAAAACCCTGCTTTTTGTTCATGTGAAGAGCGTTAGGAGTGCCATGTTCAAGTGCTAGAAAGACTCATGAGCCCTGCCTGCCCAGAGACTTGGACACAATAAATTATTACTTTAACATGCTTGATGCAGTGTAATGGAGCCAGTTCTCTTCTGGCTCTGACGCCTTTAAACAACTAATATACTTCAGTACAAGCTGTATTTCCAGGTAGCAAATAGATCTCAATATAAAATAATCGAGGGTGTTTTTCCTATCAGTTGAGAGATTATAACATTAAAAGACAGTAATGTCATTGCATGGGAACCACTCAGCTTTCCCCTGAATGATACTGGTCTGTAATGATTTCAGAAAGTTGCCTTTTCAGGCTTTGAGTGGCACTAAATATTTTTGAAGATGTTACCTCCTCACTGGCTGTCTCATTAAGTGGCTTTTTTGAACAAGATAGCTGCTTTCCAGCAATTTAGCTTTTATACACACTCCAAACATCAGCCTGACCAATGGTGTGTACAGGTGCCTGACTCCTTACACATCCATGCACATCCACAGACCAGCAAGCACATGAGTGTGTATGCACAGGTAGCACTGAACTACCGTACATAGGTTTATTGGAGTAGGTGATTATCATGTCATTTGGAGAGACTGCTCTTGTGGGAGATGAGCTGGAGAAAGCTGAAGGAAAACTGCACAAGAAAGCTTCGAAGACATCTGACAGTTCAGAGGAGTGAAAAGTTTCATCATCTTGGTTTAAACATTCCTCTATGCCTTTCAGAAAACACAGCATTTCAGCCATGTTTTCAGTGTACATTTTTTTGATATCTTCTTGACTTTCTGACTTTATGTAGCTCACAAGAACAACAGAAAGAGCAATTGCCAACGTAGCTTGTTACATACCTGAGCAAAGCTACATGCTGCCACAGGTCCTTGAGATCTGCTCAAGAAATGGCAAGAGAGTCCCAGACTCCTCTGGAAAATTCATCTTTCTGCCAGTATGAACACTGTCCTTCTCCAGCTACCAGCAGTTGAACCCACCTTGGCATTTCCAGCAATGCTGTTGAAGCAATCTATATGCTTTGTTACCAGCCAAGTCCTCCTCCACTTCCTCACCCCCTCTCCATTTCTCCAAAATCATTTCTTCACTACTTCTTCACATTTTTTTTGTTATGAACAGCAGCTCAGGTCTTTATCTTCCAGACCTGAGGTGAATTCACATCAGATTAAGTGTTCACCATCTTGATGGACAATTTAAAACAAGACTCCAGTTTTACCATCGCCTCCTTGTCTAAGAAGGCCATAACAACACTGTAACAAGAAAATTTTACAAGAATTCTCTTCATTTTCATGTGATTACACCATCCTTGCCCATGTCTACCTGAATGCAGTCTTCACCATACTAGAAAAGCAATGGTGCTCCCCAAAATACATTTTATAGATGTACACTTACGTGTGCACACACACATTCACCCTGGTGTCCTAGTTTGTTTTTATCAAAAGAAATAATAGTAATTACCACATGCAGAGAATGTGGTAATTACTACAGAGAATTCTGAATTCTGTCTAGTCAGGCTTTATGAGGATTTTTCTCATTTGCAACTGCTCAGAATAACAAATGTGGAGCATTA
The DNA here is from genome assembly GCF_000696875.1 of Nestor notabilis. Taxonomy (NCBI): domain Eukaryota; kingdom Metazoa; phylum Chordata; class Aves; order Psittaciformes; family Psittacidae; genus Nestor; species Nestor notabilis. The sequence goes on along the minus strand of NW_009936241.1, from coordinate 15,230 downwards.
CGAGCAGGAAAAAGGAGTAGCATAAACCAGTTTTACCATTTTCTCGCTTGCAATAACTAAAATACAAGTGTCGTATTTTTTCCAATCAGCTAAATGCCAGCTGCAACAGTATCATTAAATCTGTACCAGATCTAACAAATTAACAAGCAAAGCAATTAAGACTGTATTAGAGACTTTACCCTTACAACATAATCAAAAATGCTTCTTTGCTTCTAACAAAAAGAAAAAAATTATTTCAAAACAAAAGCTCAGAGCTTGAATTCTCATCCTCATTTTCTGATTGACCAGCTAATCTACTTCTAAAATAGCAGCTGGTTTTGAGAAACAATTTGCAAAGATTTGGGATGTGAAATGGAACAAAGCTCAAAAAATACAAAAAAAGAAAGCAAGCTGCATTAGCAAGGTTTAGGCAGAAAGGAAGAATATGCAAAAAAGAGCACATGAGGAAAAAGAAGCAAAGCAGGAGCATGGGACAGACAGACATTAAAAAGGACAGAGACTAGACTATAACAGAGAATTGCATTTAGCGAATTGTCATTTCAATTACAAGTACTGTAGTCATAGGCAGTCCCCACCCCCCCAAATGATGGATATAAAAGAAATGGAACAGGGGAATAGGAAAATGTGGCAAGAAACAAAGTACTAAAGTTTATTGCATGGTTGGGGGGGAAAAAAAAAGTGTTGGGTGATGTAAAGGAAAGTAATCACTAAATCTGTTTATTTTCTTCAAGTATTTCTCAAATCTAGAGATTTGTCATGAAAATGATTGCTCATCAGACAATCATAGCATCCCAAGATTTTATTTCATGTTTTCAAGTATGCATATTAACTTGTCAACATGGCACTAGAAATTCTTATGATGTTTTCTTGCCTTCCTTTCATTGTCAAGTTCAGTACTTAAGCCGGAGTGGAAGCAAGGCAGCCATGCCATCCCGCTTCCCACCACAGGGGAGGAAGGGACAGCAGGAAACACCACAGTCACCCCAAAGCAAAACAACATCTAATCACAGCAAGTTCTGTCCTGTGCTCTTCTGCAGCCATGAAGAGTGAAATAGAACGGACAGATATAAGAGATAATCCTGTTATGAGACAGTTGACAATAATGGGCATTTCTGCAGCCTGGCAGTCTAGGGCATCACTGGGTAATGGATGTTGCAAAAGCAGTATGGTGCTTCAGATTAAATAAATGCACATCTTGATGGCTCTCATGTTTCGTTGCAAGTAAATTAACTTAGGGGTATTGGTGACTAGCATTCGTCTGCTGTGAAGCTCAACTTCATTCAGTTTCTGTGTGTCATTTCAAAAACTCAGTCTATGAAGAAATGATGCAAGAACCTAAAGTCACTGTAGATGGTAAGTAATGAGAATGCCAATCTAGTGAGGATGAGAAAATTGTACAACTGTGTAAGAACCAACAGCAAGACACAAGTTCAATACAATGCAGGTATTTCCAAATATTTGCAGGGAAAGGAACAAATGTGATGATTTTTACCTAAAGAAACCCTCAGTGGATTCATGTCATCCCACTAAGCAGAAAAAGCACCTTAGGAAGAGTCAACTGAAGTGGACAGGGAGGTCAAAGAGCCGTAACGGAAAATGGCTGTATCCACTGAGGTGAGGTTTGCACAGAGCAGGACAGCAGCAAAATGCTACCCAAGCTGGGCTAATTTTCCACAGGGCGGGGGGGAGAAGAAAAAAAATAAAACCAACCACCAAATATGGGATAAAAATAAATCAAAGATTAAAAGACAAAGAGGTCAGAAATAAAACTTACATCTTGAGTATGAAATATTTCTACACAGTTCACTTCTTTCACAAGGAAAAGAAAAAAATATATACTCACACATACAGAAGTTTGAGCAATTAATAGTGCAGAAGGAAATAAATGTCAGGTCCTGGCAAGGATCACATTACTCTTACAAAACACAAACGAGCCTATCTTACAAGTGTTAGAATCAGGAACTTACCAAAGTACCTTCCTGAGATATCTAATATATCAAAGGCAACAGAGAATACATATCACAACTAAAGACTCACGGAAACTAAAAACTACCCATGGCCAGAAAATGCCTTTGCAGCAAGGAATTTTGAGGAGTGGAGGAGGGAATTAAGGAAGTGATAAGAATAAGATGGAGTGAGCGATCCCAATGATGCTAGTGGGACTATGTATAGAATAAGCATATGCCACTATAAATACACACTGCACAATCCACCCCCAAGTATCTACACATTAAGGAACCTCTAGAAACATCCATGGAATTCTAATTTCACCTTTTATATGGACTACTGGGAACCATTTTGATAGACTTATGTTGAAAGGCGGGAGCAAGTTAAAAAGAACCACCAAAACCAAAAAGCCACAGCAAAACCAAGACGAGAGGAATTGATGTATGAATAAAGAGGAAAACAGTCAAGCATGCCAAGCTTGGAGAAGATGCAAATAATGAGGATTTTTACAGCTGACGAATATCTGAAGAATGTAGCCACTGAGAAGAGACAGTAATTAGTCAGGACAAAATGAGCTTAACTTCAAATAATTCAGAGGAAACACAACTGCAAAATAAAATACTGTATCAGGAAATGCTTTCTGACAGAAAACAGTTATTTTAAAGCATAGAACATCCTCTATAGATGTTCACATTAGATCATTTTACATGGTAAGTATAGTCATGATCCTAACTAGATGGCTGCAGACACAGGGGCCAACCAAAGAGCCTTTGACTGTTCTTTGAATGATGATGCCTTGTATTCCAATCCAAACTGCACAAAAGGTTTTGTATGGGTATAGAAGTGTATTGAGTACTTACGGCTATTCATTTAAATGAGAATTCTGGCATGATCACAGCTAATAAACATGCTATTTCTGAACCTCTGAAGTCATACTATGATTCCAATAGACCATATGGTTTCAGTGTATTTATACTGCAATGAGCGCTTTAGAGCCTTTTTGCCTTTGAGCTATGACTAAGGGGTTTAGCTGGGGCACAGGGCAGGTTTGGGTGGTGAGGGGATTCGGGGAGTTACGAGGGGACCTGCAGTGGACCCTGCAGTCATGACACCACTGTGAGCTGCGCACCCCACACCAAGCTTCACCATGGCCAAATTTAAGGAAGTGCTTCGTCAGTGTAAGTCTGCTTTCCCAACCCCAATACCCAAATCAGTAATCAAAAGTTGGTGTTAATTAGCAGTGAATTAAATTAAGTGAAATTCCTTGTGTTGGGACTGTTTTGCCACCAACGGGAGCAGATGCTTTTCTAGAGGTCAGTATTCAATTCACTAAGACCCTATTCAGTTGCTAACAGCACTGAGCTTGATCAAGACCTTCTGTGTCACTGGGAAAATCACAGCTGCTCTGAGTCCCCCACAGGTAAACAAGAAACGTTACCGAACAACACAAAATATCACTAACTTCTTGCACTAACATCATAACTTCTTGCACCAACATCAGTCTATTCTTTAGAGGGACAACAGGAGAACGTCTGAAGAAAAGGGGCACAAAGTATTTCTTTTCTACAGGTCACTGAGATATTAGTGATAAAAAGATACTTTTTACTGCTTTTCACTCTGTTCCTATAGTTACGTCACAAGACAGAAGCACAGTTATATGAACCCTATTGTAATCCTGCCATTCAGTTGAAAATGCGGCCTATTAGTAATTAATCTTATAATCGGAGGTAACAACAGACCTCTCCACCAATAGCACTGCTCATCCTGCATTTATAGCTCATACAAGGACCCTTGACAGGGGAGAGAGAAGCAGCGGAATATGTTAGCTACTGCAAAAAGAAGATAGAAGTTATTGACTTTGTAACCTGTAATTCACCAAAAGCTTTTTCTTCATTTTTTTCCTGCAGTTAAACACATACTTTAAGAGACAAAAGGTCTATTTTTTTTTCCTCTTGATGCACACACATAAGGCTCTGTTGAAAAGAGAAGAAACTGTAACGATTTCACATTTGCAGGGAAACAGTCAAAGGAACAATTTCTTGTGCGTCTTGCTGATGAAAAGATGAGGAAATAATGGATGAGTCATTTTACATTATGATTCAAAATTCTTAAAATAGAAGAGAGCAAAACACTGATTTCTGTATGGGTCGTATTCATGTGAGGGACTCTTTCTAAGAATCCAATTTGAACCTTCAAGTGCAGTCCTGCTTCTAATTACCTACGTCCGAGAATAAATCATGGTGTCTGAATTGTAATTACACAGATTTGTTGCTGTAATTCAATTTGGCAGGTGTAAAATACAAGTGTAATTTCCTCTAACACACACACCACCACCCCCCGTAGTCTTCAAAGAGAGACTGAACTTGAGCCATTTGATAATTTATTCCATATTTTAGCTTTCACATTTGCTATGCATCAAACTTCTGACATACTTTTTTAGAAGGCGATTATACATGGCTCTGGTTATTCTACTGATTTGAAAATGAATTCATCTCTTGACTACAAGATGGTCACCATTATCCACCTACCTGGCCTGCAGTGACCAGAGCAGTTCAAGCTCAGTATTTCCGCTGCCTGTGATGAGGAAGAGCAGGGTCTTCACATGCACAAATTTGCTCTACAGGGACTCCTCCAAAGTTGGTCATCTACTCAGTCCCATTTGATTAATTGGAAACTCTGTTTGCATCAACTAGCCCCCTCTTACAGAAGAGAGTGATTCAGCCACTCACAGAGAGTTTTGGCACTGCCTTCCTGCAGAATCTTATTTGCTCTACACAAATCATGCATGAACTGTAAGAAATCAGTATGATGCCACACTACTATGTTAAACATAGGTCTGAATATAAAGAACATAACTTAAGAATATAATAAATAAAACACTGTATATGAAAAAATATATATTATTTACAATATAATATATAAACTAAGTATATAAACATACCAAATCAAAACAAAAACAAGCACTAAAAGCACACCATACCCATTGTACAAAAAGACGTAAAATATCTGACCAATTTCCTGGAAATAAACTATGGAAGCATACACTGTCCATCTCACAATGCGAGAGCTCTGGGGGCTGAAGAAGATAAGCTCATGTCTTGTTCCTTATTTTTCCCCTCTTCGCAACAATTTGCATCTCCAGTAATGCAGGAGTGCAGCATAAAATGTCTTTAGAAAATGCTCAGCTTGAGTTTTTCTGGCCTGTGCATAATGCTGTTCTAATGACAACAAATCAATTCCTCTATCAGTAGTGCTCCTGAGTACCTTTTAAAAGCCTTTCCAGCAATTTTTAATATGAAAAAGTGTAGTCAATAAAATACTGCTGATAATGCACATGATTTGTGGAGAGTGACAGCTAAATATGAATTAGTTCCAGACAAGTTCCAAGTCCAGCATCTTCTCAATTACAGGTTTGGTCACTGACTATATGAACCGCATGACTCAGCTCAGGAATCCCTAAAAGAAATCTTAAGTAGATTAAATAGTTGCATTTGATTTATTCATTACTTGAAGATGAAATAAGCACTGTATTTTGGATGTCTGACAGATTAGGAGATCCCCAGAGAAAGTCCATTGAGACACCACTCCTGCCAGCCAGCCATCATTTGGGGCAAGGTGAGCCACAAGCACCCAGTGGCCCCACAAGGCCACAACAGTAACCTCCCTTGCTCCCCAAGGAACCTCATTACAGAGATTAAATTAAAAGCTGCTCTCCTATAGATAAATCACAGAATCGTAGCGTTGACTGAGGATGAAAGGGACATTTAGTCCTACACGCTGATTAAAAGCAAAGCCAATTAGACTGCTCAGTCAAGTTTTGAGCATCTCCAAGGATGGGGATCCCACAGTCTCTCTGGCAACCTCTTCAATGCTTGACCACCCTCAATTTTTTCCTTAACCCTTCTCCCTGATTAGAATTTTCCATCTCAACTTGAGCTTGGTGTCTCCCATCATGTACTTCCAAAAGGAGTCTGGATGACCAAAAATCCTCCAAGTCTGCCTGGCCTCTCAAGGCAAGAACCTGAACAAACAAGGCAGATACTGCCACTGCCACCACAACTATGCTGACAGTGATAGGCAAACTTTTGTCATGGTCTTTCTCCAGTTCCCTCTCATTATTAGTCACTGTAATTGTTTGCTATCATTTGCAGACTCTTCCTTTTCTCTGCATGAAACAGTTTGGGTATTTTTATTTCCCTCACATACCTACCTACAGCTTCCCTACAAATACCAGCACACTGGAAAACTCCACTCTTCTTTCCTTCTCAGTTATTTATAAAGCAGGTCCACTCCTGGGCACCCTCTCTCACACCTGCAGTTGCCAACACAAAGCTACCAGGTTCCACCAGACTTCTTATAATTACATTGCCCTGACACTTGCATACCCACGAGCACTCAAAGGTGTTTCATTAATAAACTCTCAACTATTTTTGACATCCTGTTGGTAGCAAGCTCTTCTCCTGGCTCAGCAGGCCATTAGTATCCCAACTCCATCAAGCTTTGGAATTGGTCTTTTAAAACTGCTTTAATCTCTTTCTAATCCTTAATTCTACCAGCTAGTTCACGCACATTTGCTTATTTGCCAAAAAAACAGGTGTCAGAAGATTTAATGGCTCGTTTGCACAGCAGAAGGATAAGCAAATATTATCCTTATTTTTCTCCCTCGTGAAAGAGTATTTTCCTTAAAACTGTCAGAAAACCAACATTACTATTAGAAAACTCAGTGCAAAGAATCAACACAATTCAAATCTATTCAGCATGTATATTCCACTGCTAACCTCAGCATATTCTAAAACATCAACCCTAATTTAATAAAGTATCATAAATAAGCAGCATAAAAGGTATTTTGCTTTAAAATCATTGTCTATCAACAATGCCATTTTATATGTATAAACAGTTGTTCACTGCTCATGTAAAAGAGTGTAAAGTTCTTTACGTAATTACATTAATTTTCCAGAGTCTCATTTTTAAGCAAACCTAAACTTTATATCACCATCTTTGACAATAAAGGATATTTTGCAAAAATAAAATAGTTAAAAAAAAAATACTGGGGACTGTAGTTTAGTTTTCTACGCTGCAAGTACATAAGAAGCCTGAGATCTCAGGTATAATGTTATTTGTACCAATTCTTTCTCCTTTTTTTTTTTAATTCAGAAACCAAATCAAGTGAGTGCTTAACATCTAGATATACATCTTCCTGTGCTATTCACACTGGTGTAGAGGTTTTGCAGTGATGGAATGGGTAAGCCATTCTTCGTGTCTCCTATGAGCTCCTTTGTTTTGTTCAGTATTAGCACTTAGGGGTATAAAAAGTTATCCAAACACAGGGAAAATTATAACATGCAATAAATAAATGCTTTGATTAAAAGCTACCCTTGCTGATTAATTCAAGTCTGTTGGTCCAGTGAAGCTTATTACTGTAGCCAGAAACACATTTTAACCCCCCTGCCTTTTCCAAAGGTGGTAACAGCCAAAGCCACACTTAGCCTTTGCCCACAGGGAGCAGAGAGGCAGCGTGCCACCTGCTGCTGGTACCCACATGCTGCTCTTAACCAAGAAGTTAAGGAGAATTGAACCAGACGTGATACTGGAAGACTACATGCCTGCCATTCCTACTGCAAGTTGGGAACAGCGTAAGACCTTAGCGTGGAGCCTTGCACAATAAGGCTTAGTGACCAACAAGGTTTTAAGTGAACATCTTTGTCCACGCTGTGCTCTTCTGTGATAAAGCAAACTGTCTCCAATGGAGCAAGACCAAATATTTTATACCATTAAACATGTTTAAGCAAACTTCCCTGAATGATTATATATTTCAATAATGATTAGTTGGGGGGGGGGGGGTGGGGGAAAAAGCATTTTGCTTTACAACCCTACACAGACGCAAGAGTGTTCCCATCATTAACTCCAGATATTTTATCAAAGCCCATTTTATGTAGTAGTAGCTGATACGTGGTTCTGTAATGGGTATTATGGTTTCCTCCTGTTAAAAACACTTTCAAAAACACCTTCTTGCATAAATTAAATACTTGGGAACTGCAGCTGTTTAAACAGATACCCTAAAAGAACAACTACATTCTGCCGTGTAAATCAAGGTGTAAATGCATTTACCGAGGTAAAAAAAAAAAGCACCAACACTTTATGGATACCTAAGCACAGAAAAAACTTTCCTTTTTGTTGTTGTTTTGGTTTTTGTTTTGTTTTAATTAGTCTCACAGGTCTCTGATACGCAAACATCCACAGCAAATACAAATCAATGTTATGTTATCCGTAATCTGGTGAGGAAGCAGTTTTCCTAGTCCAGAAACTTACTTCTGAAAGGTGAAGAGGCAAATTCTATCAGACTTTGCACTATAAAGTCTTCATAAAAAAAACCTGAACAAGACTTGGCCAATACAAGTAATACAGCTATACACGAGTTGTGAGGCATCTAGCACCATGACTATTTGAGTTGAGCTGGGTCCCAGATGAGGTAGCCAGATCACTTGCTATTTGGGAAAAAGAATCTCTAAAAATATCATTTTTACACACACAGAAGAAGTCATTTAAAGAAATGCAAATACGCACGGTCAGACAAAAGGCCTGAATCAGAAATCACTCCTACCAACCAAGAATATTGATGAGATACTACAAAAGAGAAATCTCAGTTCCTCAAACCAAATCTAAACATCTTCCAAGACATTTCAAGAATTTTAAGTCAAAAGCCTGTTCTTTATCATCTACAGTGAGAAGAGCAATGCCAGGTGGGAGATCCAGAGATTACTCGCCAGGCCTTATTTGAGGATTTGCTCTTACAGCTGGAGGGGGAAGAATTTGCATTTCCTTTATCTGGAAAACTACCACTATCTAAAATTCCGTATTGAAAATATTTAGGAATTTACAATTGGAATAATAAAAAAATAGGGTTCCACAGAAACTGATGTTCACACGCAATTCAGATGGTTCAGAAGGAAGGGAACTGTAAACATATTTTAGCAAAATAAATTAACTATACTATGAGTTTAAAATTCCAGTTTCCTAATACCTTTAGGCAGTTTCTTATCTCTGTTGAAGAAGCAAGGTTAAACATGACAAATATTGTGCCTCCTTGTGAGCAAATGTTGGTTTACTTTGGGGGGTTTTAAACAGCATTAAGTCACAGCTCATCATATAACAGCCTCTCAAGAATGCTGGAGGAAAAGCGCTTGTTCTCGCTTCATAAAGGCGTGAAAGAATATAAGGTTTTGACTGGTATTTATTTCTAAGGGATTGGCCAGATATAGTAAATTAGGAAAGCTCCCTTTGTCTCCTGTGTTTACGCTTGAACCACAAGAGAGCAAACAAAAAAATCAACTTGCTTTGCACCACCACCAGGCGGTGTTAAAGCATCTATGCTGTAAATAAGGCCACCATCATTGTTATGTATTTAGGTGTTTAATAATAGAAAAGGCTCTGGATTGATTTTGTGGATTATCTTAGTCCACCTCTACATTTCAAGATGCAATCTACTGAATAGCTTTGATTTTTTTTCAGGTATTAATTGCTCCCACTGGCATGCCTAAGTGCTATTCAAAACCAAAAATATTTTCATTGTCCCAGTTAGGGGCATCCAAGATCTTGAAGCTACTTAGTCAAGGCCTACTTGAAAAATCCAGCATGCTGAACTAAAAGGCCTCTACTTAGTGTCCTTTTGATGATTCTATGATGTGCTCCTCACAATTAACTCATTTTTTCAGCAGTGAATGGTGGTGGGTAGGTCAGAAAATCCATGGTCTGTAGGAAAGGTGAGACTTCCCTACAACCTGCACCTTGAGAAGGATCAATAGCTTTAATGAATCTAAAAATACGTGTGGTTTTGAAAATACAGAAGCCAGCTTGCTGGTTTTTCAGTTAGCAACATGTTAAAACAACATGTTAGCAACACTGTTTTCCAGTTTGAGCTATGTGTTGAAATTAATGTTGTATCTCTGAGCTAAGAGATTGCCACAGATATTTGCATCTGAAAATATTCAAGGCAAAGGCTCTCCTCAGACTTACTCTTGATCTGAAAAAACTAAACAAGTGTACTAATTTAACCATGGTAATAGTCTAATTACATTCAACAGAATATCGATGTGTTTGAAGCTTACCATGCATTTAATAAGCTTTTACAGTACAAAAGTCTGCCTCAGCAGTAGCTCTGAAACAGAAGCTGACCCAGTTTAAAGCTGCTGCACACGGGACTCCAGCTCCTACTACTTTTTGGACCAGAAGATGCACTTATGGGCAGCCTGATGGACACGGGAGAACCGTGTCCCAGCGTACCAGACCTGCAGCCTCTCAGAGCTGCTTTAGAAATGCACTCTAAATTATTACAGCTTCCTGCTCACTCAGCCCACTTCAGTGACCCTGTTAATGATGCTTTGAATCAGTATGACTACCAATAGCCTTATTAGAAAAAAAAGGTGCAGAGTTCATACAAATAAAGTAGAATACAGGTATGAGTTTACTGTTATTTCCATTTTACCAAATTATTCTGTCGTCTTTGAGTGATTGGTTTTCAATCGTGATTTAAGTGACACTGATTAACTATTCAAAATAAATTAGCTAGAATTTGCCTTGTCATTTCAATATTTTAATGAGTCAGAGCTGTTTGGCTTCTCTTACAGAAAAGATGTGAATATTTTCAAGTTCTGAACTCAGGTCACGAGCACACTGAAATGTCAAAGACATCAGCAGATCCATGGGGGACAAAACACTGATAACAGTAACAGGTGATTTTTCTCCCTTAACCGATATAGCTCTGGCCTAACTGGTGTATCTGAACCCCATGGAGTTTTATAAAAGCAGAACTAAGCCATAGGACTTTTAAAAGAAGTTGTATTTATAAACATGTATATACACACACATATATATAAATAAAAATTTAAAGCAGTTTTGTTCAGTGAACCTAAGAAGCAAGATAGCTGATGGTACAACCAATTGAATTATCAAAAGATGGTCAAAATAGACATCCAACAGCTTTTTAGATGGAACCTGTACCTCCACTTTATTTAAAGGTCAACATGCACTCCTTGCCTCCATATCCAAGCTGACCGTGAGGCAAGAAGCTGCACTACTGGGCAGTAGCCACCTGATGTTCACATGACCTTCCTCTCCACAGGGCTTACCATACTGAGTCGAGAGTTTGATGAAGTTTGAGACAATTTGTGCCTGCTTTCGTTGGAGCTAAGGACTATTTCAGTTCTATCCCTGAAGTCCTCTGTGTTACGTATTTGTAACCAAAGTATGAATCTATGCATGTAGAGCAGTTATTGTTATGTTTGGTACATTCAAAACTACAGTCCTTTAACTAACTCCTTACCAGGAAATTTTTACTTTCTGTCAGTATCAAGACAACACAGAATTACAGTGGCAATTTATAGCGTACAAAGGTCTAAACTTTCCACTGACCTCCTTGGGCAAGTAATAGGATCTTACTCATTCTGGTCACCAATGGAGAAAATGTATTGTTCCAATTAATGGAAGTGAATGAGCCCTGCAGGGCCAGTTCTCCACCACTGTAAATCATGATGGGAACAGGTACAGAGCCATTTACACAAGTGGGATATCTTTGGGTACTCAGTTACCACCCATGTACCAGCTAGTCAGAAGACCAAGCAGTCAGTTCTCGTGCTGAGCAACCAGAAATCGTACACCTAACTAGGATGATGCCTTAAAACGGTCTGGTTTATAGTCTGAAAGAAATTTTAAGGATTTAGCAAATCACCTGTCATTGTGACTCCGAACAATTGATTTCATCCTCCAGAGAGCTATTTTTTCATACACGTTTCAATATTTTTTGAGATCATAAGCTGCCAGACAGCAGCCACAACAAGGAAGATGAATTACAGAGAAAGACTGGTGTAATTTGACATTAATAACATAAGGCATAAAAAAATAACATAGTAACTGCACAAAAGCTTCAGGAGATCCATAGCAAAGAGAGAGAGTTTGTAGCAAACAGATTTTTATAAACTGCTACTGCTAAAAAGAATGGTCTCGGGAAAAAGCTTCAAAGTCACCAAGTATGAACCCTGACAAGAAATGGCCTATCAAGCCTATATTAGTTCATTAAAACAGCCAGGTATAAACACTACTACATAAAAATGCAGAAAGAGCATCAGAAATTTGCAACATCATTGTGCATTACTGACCCACACGGCAAGTTTTGAGTTTCCTATTCATAAAACATCGCCACGCAAAGACCAGACAGCAAAGCTGGGTCACTTGGACAGTTCTCCACCAACAGAAAGTCCCTTCCAAAGAGCTGACACAGAACACTCCAGTAATAGATTAGCTATTGTTTTGACACCACATATATTTGAAGGATATCCAGACAGCAGAAACTCTAGTGGGAGAGGAGAAAGCCTTATCCAACAGCCCAAATACCACCAACTTCTTTTAACCAAACCGCTGCATCTTCTGAAGGAATTTTAAGAGTTTGCATGCCATTCTTCCACTTGAGCTGAGCCTGCTTCCCATCAGCTCATAATTCAGGCTTATTTTCCTGGTAAGGAGCAGCAGGTTATAACTGGGTAACTGTACCCACAGTGAACAGCTATGCGGTGGGCCTGGGGGAGTGCACATATTGTGTGCCTTGTAAAGCTGTGCCATCAGACGCCCAGAACTACATGTAAATACACGTTCCTTCATTTTTCCCACCATTTCTCTGAAACTTCATAAAGCTTTAAATTACTAATGCTGTGTGAACCAGGACACGGGCTGAGGATGAACACGTAAGGATCACCTTCAGGGACAAACCTTCAGGGGAAAGTGTTTCTCACTGACCTCTGTTGGAAAGCAAGGCAAAAAAGATGAGTGAATACTGTACCACCCCTGCGTGAGACAGCAGCCAAAAGCTCTAAGGATCTTCCTCCCTGAAAGCTAACCAGAGCCAGGTTCAAAGATAGGCTACGTGAAATCATCTTGAAACCACAAGCTCATCATTGGACCAGGACCAGCACTTTCCTGTTTGCTATGAAAGTCTACTGCAGTGCGTACAGTCATCTGTCTGTCTAGATAGAGTGCGGTGGCAGGACTCTTTAGGAGAAGCAAAGCTTAACAAAAGTGTAAGTTTTGCGCAGAAGCAATTCCACACAGTACAAGCAGAGGCTGTTTTCAGGTTCTCCTCAGTTTAGGTGGAAGCAATGATTTTATAAAGCTTGGAGCACAGATGAAGACCGACTGAAAGCTTTACAGCAAAATAGGAAGATATGTCCAAGTCAGAACAGCTCCAAAATATTCCCGGCTTTTAGGTTTACAAATTACTGCTTCTCCTAGTCTTATTCTAGGATGGAACAAGCCAAGAACACATTAAAAGGCTGCATTCTTATCAGAACATCTAAAGTCATATTCTACTTTGCATTAATAAAGGTTTTAATCTTTTCAGGTCTAAAAGCCTGTTTACAGTGAAAGTGACCAATTGATTTTCCCATGGAAGCTGTCATTTTGGTGCCTCAGAATTATCAGTCAGAACTAACTCACCACCCTCTATCACTTCCTTTAAATTAAAAAAAAAAAAAACCAACAAAAACCGCTCAAACATGAATTAAAGTCTTGATGTCTGCATCTATACTGTTTGTTTCACAGGGAAGGATTTCACTCTGCTGTCCACAGAGTCAACACCAAGAACTCTCCCTTTTTAACCCAGCAAAAACTTTGAGAGTTAACGCTGATCTCTGCCCTCAGCAAAAGCCTTTAAAGGTTTCTTATGGTAAATCCATAACCAACATTAGCTTTTATCCCACTGAGGAGCAGAGTTGACTTAAACTGATTTTCAGACTAAGAGCATTTCAAAGCCTACAACATACGTCCATTTGAATTTTAAGTTAACACCAATATTTCCCCAACATATTTTGGCCACTAATGTTTTAACCAGTAAATAAAAGTCAGGAATGCTGGGAATAGAGAGCTGCCTTTTTTTTTTTTTTTTTGTCAAGAAATAAAAAATGAAAAAAATAAAGTAAAATGCTATTGAAGCAGAATCAATTATGAATTGCAAGATAATACACAGTCCAAAGTTGCACCAGAGTATCCTCATCCCTGCCAAATGCATCTTTACTGAAATTGTTCAGTAGAAGACAGGTGATGTATCATGCAATTGTTTGAAATGTACCAAATACTGCTATGATAGTTCTTGGGTTTGCTACTGTAAGAGTGAAATATCACATGCATATTGCCATCTCATGGATACTACAAATACTTGTTTAAGATTCCAAGAAAAGTCTTCCTAACAGAAAAGTATGTGGAATCCACAGCAAATAAAACTGTGGTAAGATTTACAACGTGAAAGCAGGAACTTTACATTTGAAAGATAAAAAAAAAGAAAACCTGCATCAGCTTCTCTTGTAGTTACTATTTTTATGACTTGGCTCAGACTTGCTTTAATCTCTTTATTTAGGGAGAAACTGCAAGCTTGCCAACTCTAGCAAATGTTAAGTACTTTGGTAAATTCCCCATCAATATAGGTCGTGCATTCGAGGGAATAAGGATATGGTGCACAAGTTCTGCTCCATGTCCTCCAAAGGGGATTTCGGAATAAGACAGTGGTGGGAGAGGGAGCGATAAACAAGGTGGCTAAAACCCCTCTTTCAGCTCCACTGTCCAGACATCTGTCCACGCTTTGCTGTATCGTGACTGGGGTGTCAGGAGACACAGCTTGCCCAGCCTGCTGTCACCCTACATCCCTTCTATCTTAACAGCCAAGAAAGCACATGTATCGCCGATACTACTGCATCCTAACTCTTCCATTCAAGTCCAGTAATAGCAGAGAAGCGAGTCCACACAAGCCAGCAAAAATCCATAGGAAACCCAAAAGATGTACATCAAAGTATAGGGTATATATATGTATACAGGGACAGTTTTGATAGCCTATACAGAGTACCTAACCACATCGCCTAAACACATCAACTACCTCCAAACCAGAGCTCTGCTTTTAAAAAACTTGGCAGCCAACAAACACAAAGGTACGTACAAGGTACGTTGCTTCCGACGCTATCCTCCAATAACTGAACCTCCTTACCCAAACAGCTCAGACCCCAAGCAGCCAAGTTGCGGTGCCTTTCCGCACTTCGCCAAGCTGTCCTCGGCCCCGGGGGTGACCCTGGGACACCCCCACCACGGCCGACGACAAGGGGCTCTCGCTTCCCTCCGGCCTCAGTCCAGCCGAGGAGGGGCTCCGGGCTAACTCATCGCAGCCTCACCACGACCAGCCAGCTTGGGAAGGACGGGCAAGCACGTGCCGGACCGCGGCACAGCGGACCGAAGGCACAGCATCTCTGCGGCGG
>NW_009936240.1:2550-8525 GCF_000696875.1 Nestor notabilis | reverse complement strand
CAGCCCAGATTCTCAGTCCCACCCCATCACCAGCTCCATCCCATCACCAGCCCCATGTCCCCCCCTTCCAACTTGATCCTATTCAAGCCCCCATCACCCACCAAGGCCCCTGTTGCCACCCCAGGATGCCCATCACCCACCCGGCCTCCTGCCCGCCTAGCCTGGTTTAGGGGACAGTGCTCAGGATGCACCCACCCCCCTAAACCAGCCACCCCTCAGCCCCTTTTCCTGATTACCTCTGGGAGCCAATGCAGACAACTTCTCCAGAGCATCTGATCGTGTCTCACCCAACCTCCACGCCAGGAGGCTGCAAACCAGCAGCACCAGGAACTTCATGCAGCTGCCTGGGTTGGAGGGAACCAGCCCCCCCCAGCTCCACAGTGAGGATTTGGGAGAGACAAGCCACCTGTCAGCAGCGCTGGTGTTGGGGCGAGCTCAGCCACATGCTCCTGTGCACTCCTGCATGCTTGTGTGTGTGTCTGGTTGCAGGATTTGATCCTATTCAGGACTCAGGCACCACTGGTCAGCTCAAACAAAAGCTTGATGGGTGAAGTAATAGCTCTGTCAAAACAGTTGATCACTGGTGCGAATGCAGCAGACAGCTCCCATGGCCTGGGCTGCAGCCCTGCTGGGATGCGCTGCACAAGGGTCAGAACCCTTGCTCTCCTCCAGCCCCACTGCTGAGCCGGGGATGGGATAGGAAGACAAGTGGGAGCTGGGATCCCAAGCAGCACCCACTCTGGGGTACTGGGAGAGTGTATGTCAGTGGGGTGAGAGCAGCTCAGGGGCCCTGCTGCCAGCCTTCCTCCTGTCCCATGAATTAAACATTCTGGGAGGTAACACACACGACTGCGGCACAAAGCCAAATACCTGCTCTGGAGAGCTGGGCAGCACGATTACATGCTGGGAGGATGCAATGACTGGGGGCCAGCAGCAGGAGAGGTGCCATGCACAGTGGGGCACATATCAGGCACTGGGGGTCGGGCAGGTGTCCCGGAGCCCACACTGCCTGGGGGGATCATTAGCACCTGGATGGCTCTACCCCAGTTCAGGGATTCCAGCACCTGTGATGAGTTCTCCCATTGCGTGGGGCAGATATGTGGACTTCAGACATCCCTGCTGGGAGTTACTGGGAGACAGGCACATGCTGCTGTGGGTGGGAGGAACTGGGAGCATCCCACCCGCCTGCTACTGGAGCTGAGCTGGACGTCAGCAGAAGTCCAGCACTGAGCCCTTCAGTTCTCTCACCCTGTTCAGACTCAGCCTAAACCTAAAGATGGCCTGAAACCCAACCCTCATGCTAATGTCAACCCCAAAACCTCATGCAAACACTCCTGTATATGTGGACCTGAAACCTTAGCACTGATCCTAACCCTAACCTTAACGCTAAATCTGACACCAAATCTGACCTTAGCCATAACTGTGAGTCTCATGCTACCCAACCCTAACCCTAATCCCAACCATAAATCCTAACCTCGACCTTAACTCTAAATATAATCCTAACCCCAAACCTAGCTCTAGCCCTAACCCTAATGCTAACCTCAACCCTAACCCTAACTGTAATCCTAACCCTAATGCTGACCCTCACATTAAGCCTGGCCCTAATGTTAGTGCAATGCCAACCTGCACCCCAGCTCTAGGCTGCAGCAGAGCCCTGGTGTCCCCCTCTAAGGTCCAGCCTGGCTGAGCTCAGCAAAACCATGCTGAGGCTGGCAAGTCTGTGGTTCTGCCCAGCCGCCATCCTTAGCATCCCCAGCCCCACTGGAGAGCCAGACCCCAGCACCGATCCCAAATCCATCCCTTCTCATGGAGATTTTCCCACGGTTAGCAAACACTTGGGATTAGCCTCCTCCTGCAGCCCTGTGTGCTGCGACCCCCAGAGCCGTGGCTGGCAGTGGGAGACAATGAAAACTATTTGATTATTGCCAAAGAGAAGTAACTGCTTGGCTGGAGAAGAAAGAGTTAAAGAAGAAACAAAGTACAATCAAGCAGAGCAACCCAGCTGGCTGAAGAGGAGAGAGCATAAGATATCAAGACACCTGGCTGAGGAGGAGAGAGCATAAAGATAAGAGACTGGCTACGAGAAAGCAAGCAGTGTTAACAAACAAACTATAAGTCGGGAACTAAACATGATAAGCTACAAATAGAATGGTATAAAAGCTAGAGCAATAGGCTAAAAATAACTGTTGTTAGAATGGTATAAAAAGTTAGAGCAGTAGGCAATAAAGTGATTCACTGCATGAAGATGCTCTGGGTCTGTGCCTTCATCCCCTCAGCTGGCCATGGGGTGAGCCCGGCACCACCAGCACAGCAGCAAGTGCTGTAATAGCCACTGTCTGGCCCCAGCATCTGCTGGCCCTGTGACATGAAGGGTCCCAGAGCCTCTGATGTACGGAGATGGAAGGGAAGGGAAGGGAGAGTCTGGTGCCAGTGCCAAAGGGAAACTTTCATACAGCTTGGCCTCTGCCAGGGGAAAAACCAACAAACACCCAGGCACGTGCCATGGATAAATCCCGGCAAGCGCAGGAGCACAGCATTGCTGCAGCAACAGCATTTCATCTCATCCAGCCCCGGCATGATGCTCCTTGTCCTGTTGCCAGCCTGGCTGGCCATAGGTATCCTGCAGCTGCCCCTCAGCAGTGCCCAGGTAAGACTCCCCTGCCCCCCGCCAGTCCCCTTGCTGGCTGGGGGCTTCTCAGCACCCACTTTTGACACCCCAGAGCCCTGTCACCACTCCAGGGTGGAGGGTATGGCATGGCCACAGTGCCCATAGGGCTGGCCAGGGCTGGGGAGGGATGGTTGTGGGGCTTTTCCTCTGCTGCAGCAAGATGATGCTAAACCCACCCGGAGCTTCTGAGCTGCTTCTCAGCACCCAAGTGCTGGGTCAGAGGGGCTGAGGCTGGAGCAGACACAGGGGCAGCGGTAGGCATCGTGCTGCGATGGGGATGAAGGGGCTTTGCAGCCAAACAAACCCCAAAGATGCTGCTACCTGGGAGGGTCCCCCTGCGCTGTGGCAGGGTAGTGGTGGAGCCCAATGACAGGCATGTCCCTGTGTCCCCTCAGGAGTGCTTGAGCCAGCAGCAGGCGCTCAGTGCGGTGCAGCAAATGCAGAGGCTGCTGGCAGCACAGGAGGCTGCCCAACTGCACGGCATACTTGGCCTCCAGCAGCAGCTCCTTGTCCTTGTCCTCCAGACCCATCTCCAGAGGCCGGCCACCAAATGCAATGGTAACCCCAGCTTGGTCACCTCCATGGGTGTGACATCCCCATGGCACTGGCTCTGACCCTGGCATGCCCAGCAAGCAGCCTGGGCAAGGTACCCCCGGTCTTCGCTGGGGTTGGGGTTGGCTCCAGCTTGACAATTGTCCATCCTCACCCATGTCTGTCTGTCTGCAGAGACCTGTCTGCAGCCAGTGGTGCCCCTGAATGTACGGGTGCTGGGCTGGAGCATGCAGGTGGGCCATGACATTCACTTTGTCTGTGACGCTGGTTTCCAGCTGGTGGGCTCCGAGACACGCACATGCCGGCAGGACCACACGTGGAGTGGCACTCAGCCCTCCTGCAGAGGTGGAGTAGAGCTGGGTCTGGGTGCCACAGGCTCACCCCTGCCTGAGGGCTCCTCTGTCACCCCAAGCCATGGGATCCTATTGTTCTGCTCCCCTGACTGCAGGGAGAGCAGCCCAGAGGCTGCAGCAATGGGCAACAGGATGGAGCAAGGATGCACTTCTCCAGCTGGTGTTCATGAGCTCCTTCTTCATAGGTATTGATGACTGCTCCAGCAACCCGTGTGCCAACAGCGGGACCTGTGTGGGTGGCAACCAGAACTATACGTGACTCTGCCCCCAGGGCTGGTCAGGCCCCAGCTGCCAGAGCCCCATCTACTCCTGTAGGTGCTCAGGTTTGGGCTGCAGAGGATGGGAATGAATGCTTATGGTGACAGCACCTGGCCATGCTGCGCCCATCTCCCCCTTCCCAGGCAGCCTCCTGGGACCTCAGCCCCCAGCATGTCCCCATGATCCCTGTCCAGCAGTGATACCCACTTTCCCTGCAGCCTGGGTGGCACTGAGCACTGCCTCCTTCAGCTGCCAACCCCATTGTGCCGAGGGCCGCCTGGGCTCCCGGTGCTGCATCTGCGACCCCGGCTTCCAGATGCGAGACAGTGGCTTGTGCCACGGTAAAATAGGGATGAGGATGGTGGGGAGGTGGGAAAACCAGGGCTCGCCATGATGGGACCCCACTCTGTCCCCCTCCAGACGTGGATGAGTGCCAGCTCTTCCAGTCCATTCCCCAGACCCAGCTTTGCCTCCATGAGTGCCTCAACCTCCCTGGCTCCTACCGCTGCCTCTGCTCACCTGGTTACCTGCTCCATGCCGACTACAATGCCTGTGAAGGTAAGAGTGCTGGGAGCAGGGAGCATCCCACAGGACCATGTGGACAGCCCTGCTCATCCCATGTCACCATTGCAGATGTGAATGAGTGCACCGGCAAGCAGCACAACTGCACCCAGAGCAACGTCTGCATCAACACCTTTGGGGGCCATGGCTGTGTGCGCCCCAAGTGCCCCCCACCACGCCACAACACCAGCTGTGTCAAGACCTCTGCTTTGTGAGTACTGTGTGTGGCTCAAAGGCTGCATCATCACCCCTGGTGATGAGTCCTATGGTCCAGGGGACCGTATCGTGTGGCAAATTGCATGGCTATGGTTGGCATGCTCCCCATGGGTGGCAGGGGGTGCATATGGGAGCACTCCAATACATGGTAGCTTTATCCAAGATTCTGTCCCCCTGGCGTCCCAGCGTGGGTGGAATGGTACTGTTTCCCCTCTGCTGCACATCCATGCAGTGCTGTCAGCTGTCATTCAGCAAGCAACAAGCCTCTGGCCCCACTCATGCAGCTGAATTGCTTTGTGGCTGAGCACAAGCCGCTCAATCAGAGGAGCATTCTTGCTCCTGCACATAGAATCATAGAACAGTTTGGGTTGGACTAGGGCATCTAGTTCAGTCCCCCTGCAATGAGCAGGGACATCCTGCACAACTAAGCCTGGCCCCATCCCTGGCCTCCAGCCAGGACTGTGATACCCGTGGTCCCAGCCTCAGAGTGTGACCCAGACCTGCACCCCTGGAAGGCATGGCATTTACCTGACAGAGGCAGGGTGGGACAGAGATCTGATGCTGTGCACACTTGGATGTGGCTGTCTCAGGTTGCTCTGTCTAGCCTGTGGCATGGGCTAGGCTTATTGACAAGGATGCAGGCAGCTCCCTGACATCCAAAGCATGTCACTGAGTAGCAGTTCCCCTTCTCTCCTGGCAGTCAGTGTGAGAGGAACCCCTGCCCCATGGGGAGCCAAGCTTGCCACCTGCTCCAACTTCCATCTCCTTCCACTACCTGCCGCTCCAGGCCAACCACATTGTGCCCCATGTGCTCTTCAAGATGTCCACCACGTGCTTCGTGGGTGACAGCCTGCACTTTGCCATCACGGATGGCCGGGGCCAAGGTGTCTTTATTGTGTGGCGCTCTGACCGGCAGGCGGGAGAGCTGGTATTCACCAGCCCTGTGGTGGGACCAGCCACGCTGGAGGTGGAGCTGGAGATGAGCGAGTTCTCCCGCAAGGCCTTCCTGGGCAAGCACGTCTTCAAGGTCACAGCCTTTGTGTCCCCATATGGGTTTTGACCCCATTTGGGGGCGGGTGTGGGGCCAAGCCAGGGTTCAGCTCAACGGTCCCAGTTCTTGTTCCACTGGAGACATCTCTCTCCTGTAATGCTTGCTCAAGGCTGGTAGGGCAAAGCCACCACAGCAGAAACCTGTCACAAAGGCTGCCAGGAAAGCCCTGGGGGAAATGGGGGACCAGTCTGGAGATGCCTGCCTCTACCAGCCCCCCTTGCACACCGAGGGACTTGGCAGAGCAAGTCGGCAGCATGTACGTGGTCCAGCTCTTTGTATCCTCTAATAAACCTCTAACAAAAGCAAAGCGTCTGCA